>NW_007225308.1:0-668 GCF_000164805.1 Carlito syrichta
AAGGATTCGGCTTTAAAGTTATCTGTCTACTCATCTTGAGTTTAGTGTAGTTCCATAACAGTCTGTCTTGCATAGGTAACAGGATGCAAGGAATAAAGGAAAGGGCATATGGTCTGAAATCGGAACACCTGAATTTCAAACCCAATCACACAAGCAATCAACTTGGGGATTGTGGACAATTTAATTTGAAAGTTTGATAACCAACCTTATCTGTAAAATCTGATAGTTGCCACTAGGATCACCGCAAGAATTAGAAGAGGATACCTGTGGGTACATTGTGAAAGTTCTATAGTTATTATTTTTTTAATATTGATGCTAAGTAAAATTTTGAAGATACACATTGCATTTGACCCATTTTTCTTCATTTAAAAGCTACTTATAATTTTCACCGTTTACAGTATACACATCAAAAAAACTGAATATTGTCTCTAAAAAATGAACGAAAGAAAAGCAAGTATACATTTTCCTATACAATGTACAGCCTCTGAATATTTCACAGAGAATAACTGGTGCTTAAGGCAATATTTATGGCCATTCTGTATTATTTAGTAAATTAGTGAAATCTATAATATGTTTTATGAAGATTATTTTTAAAATAATTAAAACAAATACTTAGAAAGGATTTGAGAAAAAGTTAAATGCTTTAGTTCCACAAACAGATAAATTAG
>NW_007225309.1:0-431 GCF_000164805.1 Carlito syrichta
CACATCTGACCCTGAAGAAATACAAAAGATCATTAGAGACTACTATGTATACTTGTATGGAAACAAACTTGAAAACCTTAAGGAAATGGAGGACTTTCTGACATCACACAACCTGCCTAGGTTGAAACAAGAAGAAATTGAGACCCTAAATAGACCAATAGCAATCAAGGAAATTGACTACGTAATAAGAAAACTACCTACAAAAAAAAGTCCTGGACCAGATGGCTTTCCAGCAGAATTCTATAAGACATTTAAGGAGAAGCTGATACTAATACTACTGAAAGTATTCAAGGTGATTGAGAAAGATGGAACTCTCCCCAAATCATTTTATGCAGCCTACATCACATTGATACCCAAGCCAGGTAAAGACCCAACAAGGAAAGAGAACTACAGACCAATATCTTTGATGAACATAGATGCTAAAATCTCAA
>NW_007225310.1:0-771 GCF_000164805.1 Carlito syrichta
CTACCTACAAAAAAAAGTCCTGGACCAGATGGCTTTCCAGCAGAATTCTATAAGACATTTAAGGAGAAGCTGATACTAATACTACTGAAAGTATTCAAGGTGATTGAGAAAGATGGAACTCTCCCCAAATCATTTTATGCAGCCTACATCACATTGATACCCAAGCCAGGTAAAGACCCAACAAGGAAAGAGAACTACAGACCAATATCTTTGATGAACATAGATGCTAAAATTCTCAACAAGATCCTAGCAAACCGGATTCAACAACACATCTCAAAAATCATCCATCATGACCAAGTAGGCTTCATCCCTAAGATGCAAGTCTGGTCCAATATTCGCAAGACCATAAATGTAATTAAATGCATCAACAGACATCAAAACAAAAACCACATGATTATAACATTAGATGCAGAAAATGCTTTTGATAAAATCCAGCACCCGTTCTTGGTAAAAACCCTCGAGCATCTATTCATACATGGAACATACCTCAAAATAGTAAAAGCCATCTACGAGAAACCCACAGCCAGTACATTCCTAAACGTACAAAACTTGGAACCATTTTCCCTGAAAACTGGAACAAGACAAGGATGCCCACTCTCACTCCTCCTGTTCAATACAGTATTGGGAGTCCTGTCTACAGAATCAGAAAAGAGAATGTGATCAGGGGTATCCAAATAGGAAAAGAGGAGTCAAGTTATCTCTCTTTGCAGACAACATGATTAAGTTATCTCTCTTTGCAGACAACACTGAAAAAGGACTTTGGCAAAGTCT
>NW_007225311.1:0-312 GCF_000164805.1 Carlito syrichta
CTCTGTCTAGTGCAGAAGCCGATTCTGTAGTAAGGATAGATATTAAAAGAAAGAAAGATGGAGGGATAGATATAAAGAGGAAGAAAGAGAAAGAAAGAAAGTGGACAACTGTTCAGTGAAATGAGCAGAAGCCCTTTATTGGGACCAACCGTGAATCTTTTATCCCAATTTTTCACATGTTAAATCACAAGACTTTCACGTGAGCACAAGGCCAGGTGGGTGAGGCACATTCCCCCACCCACCAGGTGTTTCCTTAGGCATGAGGAAGGACAATCCCAATCAAATCACAAGACTTTTTACGTGAACACAAAG
>NW_007225312.1:0-1804 GCF_000164805.1 Carlito syrichta
TTTCACATGTTAAATCACAAGACTTTCACGTGAGCACAAGGCCAGGTGGGTGAGGCTCATTCCCCCACCCACCAGGTGTTTCCTTAGGCATGAGGAAGGACAATCCCAATCAAATTACAAGACTTTTTACGTGAACACAAAGCCAGGTAGGTGGGGGGCGTCCCCCACCCACCAGGCGTTTTCTCAAGCATGAGGAAGGACAATCCCAAAGTTATCTCACTGTTCCTCATACTTGGTTTATATTCCTCAAAAGCAATATAACTGACTAAGATCCTGATACCTTTCTTATCTGTGCTAATTTTACCTGTACTAAAAACAATTCTTAATTATGGCTTAAACCAGTTCCTAAAGAATGTGGCCCAGCACAAACTTTGGGCTGGGCCATTTCTGGTAACCCTCGATAATAATCTATACCATCAAACGCTGGAAACAGCCCTCTAAATGTATATACTAATTTTATAAATATATTTTTTAACACTTATAAAGAAGCTTGTATTATGTATAAGGCTCCCAAATGTGATCTGAGTTTCAACTGTGTTAAGTTTAAAGCCGAAACCACAGTCTGTGAGAAACGGGAATATTGGATCTCTAGAGTCAGCCATGCCTGTCATATTCTCAGAACTTCATGCTTAGATCATAAAAGTCTCTGCCAATGGGTAATGCTAAACAACAAAGAAAGGAGGAGGGAATGGGCCTTCAGTTCCTGAACCAGCCTGGTGGTCTCAAGGTCCGCAGCCCACCTGGATCCCGCACGCTCAGGCAGGCCTCCACGGCCGGCTCCCAACACCTTGTAATGTAAGCAATTTTTTGAAGACATTAAATAATATATTTTGCAAACTCATCCTTTTTCCCTAAAAATTCAGAGCTGATATTCAGATATCAGCTATTCAGATATTCAGACAGTTTACACCAGCATGGCCATGCCAGTTGTTCACAGGTGGCATCCATTCTGATGAGTTAGAATTAGTGCCTGAGCACTAGATATTTTGAGACTCACCCCTCTCTGCCTAAAATCACAACTATGCTCATTTTTTTCTGTTATTTGTATTCATGGTTAAACCAAATAGATCTGACAGGAAAATCAGAATTTACCTTTAACAGCCTGGATTTTAAACCCAGCTCCACCTCTTACTAATTGTATAATTAATTTCTGGAAATTAGTTTCCTCATCTGTAAAATAAAGATAATATATCATTATCACATATATATAATAGGGTTATTGAGAAGATGAAATTAACTCATGAAGAGTGCTTTGATTAGTGATGGCTCATGGTAAAGTATTCAATTATTGGTAGCTATTATATATAAGACATTTAAAGGACAAACATCTAGCTGTGTACTCTCCTCCCACAAACTTTCAACATTCTCCCACTGATAAAATAAGGGAAAGAAGAGTATAAGCTTAGTTTCATAACCATTTTAGATTATCTGACAGAAAAATATAATTTTAACCAACCTCTTGAAGCTTAGGACAAACTTCCGGTAAAGACATTCCTTGCCTGGAGGGAAGGTACAGATGATATATAATATGCTTTCAAAAATTTCATGCCAAGAGGATTAATTTGTGAAAAAGTAATTTAATTTTTATTTAGTTTTTATTTATAAAACACAATTCTTTGTAGAAATTTGTGAGCTAGTTCCTTCCTTACTTACTGTGACATATGTCCATCTGGGATAAATGGTAGTTTATACCTAACAATGCTGGAACTGAGATTAGACCTAAACCATCTGGCCCTAGAGCTCTTGCTGTCAACCATTCTACTATACAGTGTCTCCTTGAAATACAACATATGTATAATTTCCA
>NW_007225313.1:0-519 GCF_000164805.1 Carlito syrichta
GTGTGCTCTTTGATGGTATTAGGTGTGCCCGCTCTCATTTGGTAACTGTAACTCCTTTTTCTGAGGCAGGAATCAAAGAGCAGAGAGGAGAGGCAGGGCCAAGGGACAACTAGGTAGGAAATTTCACATTTTGTTGATATAAATTTTATTATGCCAAATCCAGAGACATGGTTTCCATCTTCCCCTGTAGCAGTTGCTTTTTTGTCCTGGGTTCTAGGCTCCCCTTAAGGGACCATGAGCCATGACATTGACCTTTACCTAAGCCTGTCCCAACCTCCCTTCTACCAGGGCTGGGCTCCTGACCTCAACTCATCTACTGGGAGCTCCTGGAAGAGAAGTCCTTTGTTTTCTTCTTGAATTGAATCAGTAAGAATGAGGGGGTTTGAGACCAGCCCAGGTAACTTGGTGAGACCCTGTCTCTACAATAAATAAAAAAATTAGCTGGGTGTGGTAAGGTGTGCCTATAGTGCTGGCTACTTGGAAGGCTGAGGTGGAAGGATTGCTGGAGCCCAATGGGTC
>NW_007225314.1:0-1318 GCF_000164805.1 Carlito syrichta
TTTATATTATAAACTATGCTGTATTGGCACGATATTTCATCAAAAGCCTAACACTAATGATGGGGGATCTGCCTCCATGATGGCTAGTAAAGCCTGAAGAACCTAGATTGTAAATTTTAAAATTGACATTTAATTGTTTTTTTTTCCCCACAGAGTGAAAGTGAAAATCGACTTGGGTTTTATCGCTAAAGCCAGCTTTATAGTTCCAGGTATTCCCTCCCATCCTTAAGAGGTCAAAACAATTTGTTCCTTTTGCTCTGTTAGCAGGTTGAAAGGAAGTGGTAGAGGGGATTTCAGCTCCCTTCTTTTAGGTTTATGATGTTACAGATTTAGGCAAAGTGTTTTTAGAGAGGACTTTATTTTAAGTGAATACTTATTTCTGACCTGGAGATACTAAATTATCATTCCAGTCCATAAGACAGTAGTGGCCCTCAATCCCTACCAGGCTGTGGACATGGAAACGGATGTGACCATAAATTCATGAACATCCATGGGCAAAATGCTAGTCTGATTCGGGGGTGGTGCCAGCACATTCTAGAACACACATTTGGGGAAAATGCATTTGGAATAATTACAAAACAAGACCCAGAGTTTTAATAAAATATTATCATATCCTGGAATAAAACTACAATCACCACCACCACTACCATCAAATGTTTATATGTTGCTTTTGGATTAACAAAATGATTTTTCATAAATTATTTTATTTAAGCCCTCAAACCCTTTGAGGAGTTAGTTGATTTAGGTTTATACTTTTGTCCCCGTTTTATGATGAGGAAAAGGATGCTCAAACAGACATTGATCTGTCAAAGCCAGGAAAGCAACTGGGATGTCTCTCTGCTCTACTTCCTAGGATCAATTTCTGATCACATTAAACTGTAATACAATTTTATAATGCATATTATTACCAGGTGCTTGTCAAAAATAGCCAATATTTTGTTGAGAATTTACAGGAGTCAAGGGCAATATGCTAAGTACTAGATTCTTCCCTCAAGGGGTTTATCATCCTGTTGGGTAGACAAGAGAGCTCTATAAAGATAGCAATAAAATCACCCAGAAATCCTTCAATAGCTCAGGTGTGAGAGCATCTCCAGCAGTAGAGGAAGGAGTCAGGAAACTGACTGCTGGCTTTAGCGATAAAACCCAAGTCGATTTTTCACTTGCACTTTGTGGGGAGAAAAAAGATTAAATGTCGATTTTAAAATTTACGGTCTAGGTTGTTCAGGCTTTACCAGCCATCGTGGAGGCAGATTCCCCGTCATTAGTGTTAGGCTTTTGATGAAATATCGTGCCAATACAGCATAGTTTATAATATAAA
>NW_007225315.1:0-764 GCF_000164805.1 Carlito syrichta
TTCTTTCCTCTGGTTATATTCCCAGATGGGGTACTGCTGGGTCGTATAAAGATAAATTTCTAGTTCTTTTAGGAATTGCTACACTGTTTTCCATAGAGGTTGAACTAGTTTTCATTTCCACCAACAGGGTAGAAGCGTTTTGTTTTCTCTGCTTTTGCCAGCATCTATTGTTCTGTTTTATTAATAATGATCATTCTTACTGGAGTTAGGTGGTATCTCAATGTGGCTTTGATTTGGATTTCTCTGATGATTAGTGAGACTGAGCAGACTCTTCACGTCTGTTGGCTGCTCATATTTCTTTTTTTGAAAAGTATCTATTCATGACTTTACCCACTTTTTAACAGGGCTTCCCCCCGCCCCCTTCCAGCACATTTCTGTTCCTTGTAGGTCCTGGATTTAGGTCTTTGTCAGATATACATCTCGCAAATATTCTTTCTCATTTTGTGGGGTGTCTCTTCACTCTCTTGTTCTTTTGCTTTGCAGTTTTTCAATTTGATGAGGTCCCACTTGTTTATCTTTTATGGCATAGGCATCTGGGGTTTTGATCATGAATTGGCTGCCTATTCCAATTTCTGTAAGGGTGCCTCCTGTGTTTCCTAAGATTCTTATAGATTGAGGTTTTACATTTAGGTCTTTGATCCATTTGGAGTTGATATTTGTGTGCAGTGATAGGTAGGGATCTTGTTTCAATTAGCTGGTTTCCCCAGCAACATTTACTGAATAGGTTCTCCTCTTCCCAGCGGGTTGCTGTTGGAGGCTATGTT
>NW_007225316.1:0-803 GCF_000164805.1 Carlito syrichta
TTTTAGGAATTGCTACACTGTTTTTCCATAGAGGTTGAACTAGTTTTCATTTCCACCAACAGGGTAGAAGCGTTTGTTTTCTCTGCTTTTGCCAGCATCTATTGTTCTGTTTTATTAATAATGATCATTCTTACTGGAGTTAGGTGGTATCTCAATGTGGCTTTGATTTGGATTTCTCTGATGATTAGTGAGACTGAGCAGACTCTTCACGTCTGTTGGCTGCTCATATTTCTTTTTTTGAAAAGTATCTATTCATGACTTTACCCACTTTTTAACAGGGCTTCCCCCCGCCCCCTTCCAGCACATTTCTGTTCCTTGTAGGTCCTGGATTTAGGTCTTTGTCAGATATACATCTCGCAAATATTCTTTCTCATTTTGTGGGGTGTCTCTTCACTCTCTTGTTCTTTTGCTTTGCAGTTTTTCAATTTGATGAGGTCCCACTTGTTTATCTTTTATGGCATAGGCATCTGGGGTTTTGATCATGAATTGGCTGCCTATTCCAATTTCTGTAAGGGTGCCTCCTGTGTTTCCTAAGATTCTTATAGATTGAGGTTTTACATTTAGGTCTTTGATCCATTTGGAGTTGATATTTGTGTGCAGTGATAGGTAGGGATCTTGTTTCAATTAGCTGGTTTCCCCAGCAACATTTACTGAATAGGTTCTCCTCTTCCCAGGGGTTGCTGTTGGAGGCTATGTTGAAGATGAACTGGTTGAGAAATTGAGGTTATGCTTCTGGAATCTCTATCCTGTCCCATTGGTCTATATGCCTGCTCTTGTACTGTTACAGTAGCCTTATAATAATG
>NW_007225317.1:0-719 GCF_000164805.1 Carlito syrichta
AGGTGTCAGCCACTGCGCCTGGCCTTATAACACATTCTTAAGCACAGCTTTACTTTTCTATTCTTTACGTAAAAACAAAATAATGTACTTGGTCTTTCAAAATACCTTTCACTTTGTCCAAAAATTTCAACATAGTACCAAGAAAGCCTTTAAACTACAGCTATAATTTTGTGCCTGAGATCATGAATACTAAAGTATTTGATAATATTCTCAAACAGGCATATCTCTAGGTAGTCTTTGACAATGAAAGATGCCCTCAGTACAACTAATCCAATCAGTGTAAATACTTTTTTTTTTCAGTCAGAGTCTCATTTTGTTGCCCAAGCTGGAGTACAGTAGCATGCTCCCAGCCACCGCAGCCTGTACCTGCTGGGCTCAGGCTATTCTTCCACCTCAACCTTCCAAGTAGCTGGAACCACAGGCGCAAGCCACCACACTCAGCTAATTTCTTTGATTTATTGTAGAGACAAGTTCTCACCATGCTGCCCAGACTGGTCTCAAACTCCTGAGCTCAGGTAATCCTCTCACCTTCACCTCTCAAAGTGCTGGGATTACAGGCATGAGCCACCATGCCTGGCCAGCACATACTATTTCCAAGCCTTAAAGCGGACCATAAATTCAAAATTTAACAATATATTTTAGAAATTCTAGACCTCTTTCTCCTACTTTCCTACACAGAAGAAAATCCTTTTTTAAAATTTATTTCCCAGAAAATTATA
>NW_007225318.1:0-775 GCF_000164805.1 Carlito syrichta
GAAAGATGCCCTCAGTACAACTAATCCAATCAGTGTAAATACTTTTTTTTTTCAGTCAGAGTCTCATTTGTTGCCCAAGCTGGAGTACAGTAGCATGCTCCCAGCCACCGCAGCCTGTACATGCTGGGCTCAGGCTATTCTTCCACCTCAACTTCCAAGTAGCTGGAACCACAGGCGCAAGCCACCACACTCAGCTAATTTCTATGATTTATTGTAGAGACAAGTTCTCACCATGCTGCCCAGACTGGTCTCAAACTCCTGAGCTCAGGTAATCCTCTCACCTTCACCTCTCAAAGTGCTGGGATTACACGCATGAGCCACCATGCCTGGCCAGCACATACTATTTCCAAGCCTTAAAGCGGACCATAAATTCAAAATTTAACAATATATTTTAGAAATTCTAGACCTCTTTCTCCTACTTTCCTACACAGAAGAAAATCCTTTTTTAAAATTTATTTCCCAGAAAATTATAATTTCTTTCTTCTCATCTCCTCTTAATTGTATCGTATTTTCCCACTGTCTTATATTGAAATTTAATCTTTCAGAATTCCCAGTTTGTCCCACATGGCTGGATGGAATGTTCAGTATTTTTGTATATTACGCCTCATTAGACAAGTAATCAGCCAAAATACTGTTTTATTTTTTCATTTCTTTTAGAGATGGGATTCTCGCTGTGTCACCCAAGCTGAAGTGCAGTGGTGCAATTGTAGATCACTGTAAACTCAAATTCCTGTGCTCAGGCTGGGACCATAAGCATGCACCACCACACCCAGCT
>NW_007225319.1:0-725 GCF_000164805.1 Carlito syrichta
CTTTCATGCCTCTTTTTTACAGAGAGTTGTATAATTAGTTCATTATATATTAAATGTAATAATAATAGAAATAAAATTCACAATAAATGCTATGTGCGTGAATCATCCCGAAACCATTCCCCCTCGTTGCCCCCCCCCCCCAACCTGTGGAAAAACTGTCTTCCACAAAACCAGTCCCTGATGCCAAAAAGATTGGAAACCATTGCTATAAATTATATAAACTTCTTCAAAAGTTCCCATTCCCACTTTTGGAGGTTGCCAGATGAGGCAGGATAAGAGAAGATACAAATTTGCTGGTTAGAATAAGTTATTTTGGTTTTAAGAGTCTCTTCCAGATCAATATGTATTCAAAGTTCAAACTCCCTCTGAGCCTTGTCTCTCTTCTCATTCTCCCTCTGAGCCTTGTCTCTCTTCTCGTTCTTCCCCTACTGCCTTGCAAAATGACAGTAGGGACTTAAGGGTAGGACAGAAATTATATCACTGGGAGTAATTGAGAGGGACAGTTGAAACTAGGGCTAGCCACCTCAGAGATGTTCCCTGCACTACCTGGTCACACCCCGCTGGTGACACTTGTGGTCAGGTCTTGGCTGCCATTAACTGGCCCCACCTTAGCCCAGGCTGGCCCCGCAACTCCTAGGAGCTTACCTACCTTCACCTCTTTCTCCAACAGCCCCTGACAGGCCTGAACTGATGGGGTCACGCTCACCTGTTGCTTCCAGAGCTCT
>NW_007225320.1:0-996 GCF_000164805.1 Carlito syrichta
TGTTCATTAATAAATACTCAACAGCATTGACCACCAAGAAATGCAATTTAAAACTCCATTGAAATACTATCGTAAATTTTTTAAAATAGCTAGTCAAAAGAAAAGTGACAATATTGAACAATAGGGGCAGAAAAGTGTGATATCTTTTCTGTCATCATTAGTGTCATGGTTGGCAATTTTGTAGAAAAAAGTCAAAGTAAAAAAAAGGAAATATAACATATTAATTTAATAAATTATGTAACAGAATGAAGACCCAGAGATCCAAGGGAAAACTTTTCATTTTTATGCTTAGATTGGATGAAGAGTAGACAGATAGCTGTATAGAAATGTGACTGGACCAAAAAAAACCTGATATTATAATAAACTGAGTGAAGAAACCCAGCTAAGCTTATCTGGGTAACATTCCTTCCTCCCAAGTATAGGGCAAGACCCCTCTGTAATTAGGGTCTTACAACCTACTATTAGGCAATGGTACATCAGATAATTTATGGCCAGCTCCTGGACAGAAAGATAGATAAAGTCAACACAATATTTTCTAGGTTTTATGACTGAGTTTGAGGGAGAGGTGTTCTGGTTTCTATGAACACTTTGGGAAGAGGGATTCTAGTGTATATGGCCTGCCTCAGCAAAGAACGAGGATTGAAAGACAGGAGACCAGGAGAAGGTCAGGCAGAAACTTTGCTTTTGAGGCTGATTCTGAGGTCTTCACTTTTAGGCTATCCTTTTCTGAGCCCCACAAAGTGCTTGTGAGAATGGAGAGCAATTTAGACCTTTCATACATTGCTGGTGAGGAAACAGAGACTACGAAAAGCAGTTTGGCAATTCCTTATAAAGTTAAACATAAACGATCACATGAGTCATCATTTCATTCCTAGGCTTCTACTCTAGAGTTATGAAAACTTATATTAACAAAAATCTATATGTGAATGTTTATTTAGCTTTATTCATAACTGCCAAAAACTGAAAACAGTCCAAATGTCCCTTAACTGGGGAATG
>NW_007225321.1:0-480 GCF_000164805.1 Carlito syrichta
AAAGTAGTTCAACCTCTTTGGAAAACAGTGTATCAATTTCTAAAAGAACTAGACATTGACCTTCCATTGACACAATTAAACAAGAAAAGGAAATCCGGAGTACTCAAATAGAAAAATAGGAAGTAAAGTTATCCCTCTTTGCTAATGACATAATCCTGTACCTTGAAAATTCACTCAGAGAAATTCCGATCATTCTACAAGAAAGGTACCCTGTATACACATTTATTGCAGCGCTATTCCCAATAGCAAAAACATGGAACCAACCGTGCTGCCCATTGAAACTGAACTGGATACAAAAATCTGTTACATATACACAATGGAATATTATGTGGCCATAAAGAAGGACAAACATTTGGACTTTGAAGTGTCCATCATCCTCAGTGATCTAACACAGAAACAAAGAACAGTGTACCACATGTTCTCACTCATAAGTGGACCCTGAACATTTAACATAATACTGTAAGAAAGGGATTGGCAGTA
>NW_007225322.1:0-351 GCF_000164805.1 Carlito syrichta
GCCACACTAAAAAAGCAGTGAGAAAGTCCAATAGTGTGCATTGCAGAACGATGAGTTACTAATATGTTTTTAAATGAGGACTACTCATAAACTCCAGGAAATAAACTATCACACAAATTATAAGTTACAAGAGGATCACTGAAGTGAAAAACCAAGGTGAAGTATCCCAATCAGATATTGATGGACAAATCACTAGAATAAAGGCACTAGAAAATGAGCTGAAAACAGAGAAGAAAGGAATTGCAGTTTCACTGTCTGAATCAGGATTAGTTGGTTAAAGATTCCCTTAAGACTCCTACTGGGAATAAATAATAAGTATTCTTGGTTATATCTGGTCTTGTCTCCCAAACA
>NW_007225323.1:0-717 GCF_000164805.1 Carlito syrichta
GTTTATGACTAGATGAATGAAGGCAGAAATATAAGTATTTTATTAAGCAGACACTAAGAGAGAAAATGTAAGAGGATTGACAATAAAGTATTTATTAGAAACTTGGAGGGTTGATTTTCAAGTACAATGTTTGTAAACACTGACTACTTCACTAATAACACTGCATTTACACAAAAAATTTAGGGGAAGTAGATTCTCGAATGTGAACAATAACAATTTTATTTGAGTATTGAAGGAAAGACTGCCTACAAAATGCAGGAGGACTTAGAAAAAACTGAGTAACTATTTCAAATATAATAATGACCAAAAATTCAGGAAAATCTTAATGAATGTTTAGTATTTTTCAGAAACTGGATAGCTATTGGCCTGTAACTGTACTATATATACTACACCCCAACACAAGAGACTGATAAATACAGAATTTACAATAGTTGAAAGTGGAGTATTAAAATGTAGTAAGGAGAATCATAATAGATTTATTTCTGAAATATGTCTATGTGACTCAGTATAGGTACAAAACAAGAGTCTACCAAGTTGGATACAAATTACTGAGCTTGGAGAAATTCCAGTTAGTGATGATCAGACCTAAAGCAGTAAGATTTAACTTAGAATAAGAGAGTAATTAATCATGATAAAGTTTTGGAAAAAAACTGAGAATGAGTGGAGAAGATATGAAAACAGAAGTTACATGAGATTTTAAGAAAAAAAATAGTATCT
>NW_007225324.1:0-1380 GCF_000164805.1 Carlito syrichta
TATATAATTTTGGATTCACAAGAAGGAACTAGCTGAAAGCTAGAAAATTAAGCAAGAGATCACTATCTAATGGATGAAGATTATCTTGATTTCTACCTGAGTTTTGTGCCTTTGGATAGACGTGTGTGTGTGTGTGTGCATATGCGAGTGCATGTGTTTGTGTGTGTTTGTATGTGTGTGTATACACATATACAAAGGGGACCAAAAAAAAAGAATTATCTTTTTGGGGGTGTGTCCCTTGTAGTACAGACTTCCCTTGCTAGACAAATGTTCTGAGAAACCATTGGCTTCAGTGTACCAGCTAACATTGTTGTGAGAGGCTGCATTCAGCTTCAGTGAATTTTTTTAAGCCTCTTTCAGTCTGTCTATTTCATGATGGATGATTTAGGAGTTCACCCGACTACACTGCTCTGAGTATTCAGCAATTTTTGACCATAACCCTTGTACCCCATCCTCCCTATTCACCTGATCTCACCCCAAGTGCCTTTTGTGTGTATGTGTTATTTCTTCAGATAAAGAAAGACCTCAGAGGGAAACATTTTGCTAATGTGGAAGATGTGAAACAAAAAATGGCAGAAGCACTAAAAAGCATGAAAATTGGCAAGTTCAGAAATTGGATTGAGCAGAGGAAAAACTGCTTCAATAGGTGTATTGCATCAAACGGAGAGTACTGTGAAGGTGGCTGAAATTTAAATATGTGAGAATAAATACACAATTTTTTATAAGTACAGTCCAGGTTTTTTTGAGTCCCACTTCGTATATACATTATGTACATACAAACATGTGTGTCTGTGTGTGGATGTGTGTGGGGGATAGAACACATACACTTACAAGAATATACTGTATATGTATATATAATAACTAGAGAATGATATTACAAAACTGAATCAGCTATAGAGGAAAAGTACAAGAATTATTAGCGGTCTAAAAATATAACTTGAAAAACAATACTTCTGCATTTACCCATAATAGTGATAGATACAAGTCAAGGTTGTCTTTGGGTAAAATATGTCACACATCTACAAATCACCCTCAAACTCTTCTTATCTGATATAGGCCATATGTGACACTTTACTTTGAACTTGAAAGTCACTACAAACTTAGAATTTTTAGAATAATTTTTGAAATAACAACATAAGACTTTACCCACTTTAGGCCTTGTAAGTATGACTTATGACTACATATATATGTGCAAATTGTTTTTATAATGATAGATCTTATGAAAGTCAAAAAAAAAAGTTTAAATCAAAATGTGTAGCTTAAGTTTACCCATTGAAAAAGGAGGTATTTGTCATAATGTGCTTGTACTTCTATTCTCTTCGAGGATATCATGAAGGTCAGATTAATTAGTAAAAGGTTAGTTTAGGTTCTTACATGCTG
>NW_007225325.1:0-742 GCF_000164805.1 Carlito syrichta
TTGGAGCCCAGCAGGTTGACACTGGTGTGCCCATGAGTGTGCCACTGCACTCCAGCCTGGGTGACAGAGTGAGACTCCAACTCAAAAAAATAAAAGAGATAGAGAGATGAACCTGTCTTTTGCACATTGATTTTGTCCCCTGAGACTTTACCAAAGTCATTTATCAGTGCTATGAAGGTTTTGACAGATTCTCTTGTGTTTTCAAGGTATAGGATCATATTGTCTACAAAGAGGGAAGTTTATCTTCCTCTTTTCCTATTTGGATACCCCTGATTTCCTTCTCTTGACTGATTGCTGTAGCTAGGACTTCCAATACTATGTTGAACAGGAGGGGTAAAAGTAGGCACCCTAGTCTTGTCCTTGTTTTCAGAGGAAATGCTTCCAACTTTTGTCCATAGAGCAATATGTTGACTATGGGTTTATTGTTGATGGCTACTACTATTTTGAGGAATGTTCCATCTGTGCCTAGGTACTCAAGGAATTGGGATGTTGGATTTTGTGGAAACCTTTTTCTGCATCTAATGATATAATCAAATGGTTCTTGTTTTTACATCTGTTGATTTATTGAATTACATTTGTGGTCTTGAGGATGTTGAGACACCCCTGCATTCCAGAAATGAAGCCTGCTTGGTCATGGTGGATAATTCTTGGATGTGTTGTTGGATCTGATTTGTTAGGATCTTATTGAGAATTTTGGACTCTGTGTTCATTAAGGATATTGGCCTATAGTTCTCTTTCCTTG
>NW_007225326.1:0-581 GCF_000164805.1 Carlito syrichta
GAGATTCCAATTAATCTTAGGCTCATCCTCTTTATATAATCACTCATCTCTTGGAGGCTTTGTTCTATCTTTTAAAATTTTCTCTTCTATGTTTTTAATAGTTTGAGTTAGTTCCATATTTTGGCCCTCAAGCTCTGAGATTCTTTCTTCTGCTTGGTTAATTCTGCTTTCCATGCATATCAGTTTGTTATTTTATTCATTCACTGTATTCTTTATTACTGTTATCTCAGTTATCAACTGCTTCATTCTTTCTTCTTCTCTCTCCTCATTTCTATTTATTCTATCAATATCTTGATATCTGAGTTTGTAGTTTGGGACCAGTCATTCTGGAGACTCTTCATTGTTTGAGCTCTGAAGTCTGTACTCTCAGTTGTTCTCCTAGGGGTCTATATGAGACCCATATGCTTCCTTTGATTTTGCTTCATTTGTGTAGTTTTCTTCTCCTTCTACCCCCCTTTTTAACCTGTTCTGTAATTCTGTTCAGTGATGGAGGGATAGCTTTTACTTCTGTTTGCTCAGTCTCCTAGTCTTCCTTATGTAGATCCTCTGACTTTGTTCAGTTTTGAAGCTGGACTGGGGTG
>NW_007225327.1:0-752 GCF_000164805.1 Carlito syrichta
TACAAGCTTCCCTCTTTTCCACATCCACACTAATATCTGTTGTTTTTTGACTTATTAATAACCATTCTGACTGGTGTGGGGTGGTATCTCATTGTGGTTTTGATTTGTATTTCTCTGATGATTAGTACTGTTGAACATTTTTCCATGTGTTTGTTGGCTACTTGTATGTCTTCTTTTGAGAAATGTCTGATCAGGACTTCTGCCCAGTTTTTCATGGAGTTGTTTATTTATTTCTTATTGTGTTGAGTTCCTTGTAGATTGTAGATAATAGTCCTTTGTCAGGGGCATAAATTGCAAATATTTTCTCCCATTTCTGTAAGTTGTCTGCTTGTTCACTATTTCTTTTGTTGTGTAGAAACTTTTTAGGTTAATATAGGCCCATTTGTCTAACTTTTGTTTTGTAGCATTTGCTTTTGGTAACTTTGTCATTAATCCTTTGCCTAGGCTGATGTCTAGATAACTTCTTTCTAAGTTTTCTTTTAGGATTTTTATAGTTTCAGATCTTATACGTAGGTATCAAATCCATCTTGAATTAATCTTTGTATATGGTAAAAGTTAGAGATCCAGCTTTGTTGTTTCGCATATGGCTAGCCTATTCTCCCAGCACCATTTATTGAACAGGGTGTTCTTTCCCCATTGTCTATTTTTGTCCACTTTGTCAAAGATGTGTTGGATGCAGGTTTGTAGCCTTATTTCTGTCCTGTATAAAGAAGCTCCCTGTCTAAAGAGGGAGATAAGACATTGTATTAATT
>NW_007225328.1:0-795 GCF_000164805.1 Carlito syrichta
GACTTCTGCCCAGTTTTTCATGGAGTTGTTTATTATTTCTTATTGTGTTGAGTTCCTTGTAGATTGTAGATAATAGTCCTTTGTCAGGGGCATAAATTGCAAATATTTTCTCCCATTTATGTAAGTTGTCTGCTTGTTCACTATTTCTTTTGTTGTGTAGAAACTTTTTAGGTTAATATAGGCCCATTTGTCTAACTTTTGTTTTGTAGCATTTGCTTTTGGTACCTTTGTCATTAATCCTTTGCCTAGGCTGACGTCTAGATAACTTTTTTCTAAGTTTTCTTTTAGGATTTTTATAGTTTCAGATCTTATACGTAGGTATCAAATCCATCTTGAATTAATCTTTGTATATGGTAAAAGTTAGAGATCCAGCTTTGTTGTTTCGCATATGGCTAGCCTATTCTCCCAGCACCATTTATTGAACAGGGTGTTCTTTCCCCATTGTCTATTTTTGTCCACTTTGTCAAAGATGTGTTGGATGCAGGTTTGTAGCCTTATTTCTGTCCTGTATAAAGAAGCTCCCTGTCTAAAGAGGGAGATAAGACATTGTATTAATTACTTGCCATGCTGAGAGAAAAAAGGATACAAGGTCAGTGATCTGAATTACTGTAGACAGGAGACGTACACTAAGATGATAGCAATGAAGATTCACTTTCAAAAAGAGACAAAATTTGGTTATGAAGGAAGATGGCAGTGAAAACTATAGAAGCATATAATTTATCTACAAGGTAAATTGAATCCTATACAGCCATTCAAAACATATTTTCAAAAACATTAAATGATATAAATACATAC
>NW_007225329.1:0-1610 GCF_000164805.1 Carlito syrichta
CTGGTGAAGGGAGGGGGCCTTAAGGCAAGTGGCATGCTGGAGTCCAGCCTGGCGGGGAGCATCCAGACTGAAGTAGGGAAAAGGCAAACCACATCAGCCTGTCTCCTTCCTATCTTGACCCAGGAGGCCCTGAGGATAAGACCTTCCCCCCCATGGGATCAGGCACCCAGGAAGGTGAGTGAGGAGCTGTGTATGAGCAAGGGGAGAAGGACCCATGGAGAAAGCAGTGCTGAGTCATATTCAGGCTACACTGGAGATGGTGATGTGGACTAGTCCCTCCCTGTCTGGGCTTCAGTTCTCCAAAGGGAAAGGAGAGATACCTGCCCAGATGGTAAAGTTCCTTTAGGTTCTGACCTTGTCCGTGACCTCCAGGGTGAGGAGGCCTCCAGGTAAGCCTCCCAGGACCCTATTATGCAGGGGGCCTGTCCCACCTGCAGTTGTGATGGTGACATTGTGTGAGGGGGTGGACAGTTGAAGAGCATTGGTGTGGGTTATTCAGGCTCTTCCTATTCAGCTCAGGGGCTCAACTTTGGTGGAGAGAGCAAGGGCTGCAAATCAGATGAGACCAGGGACACTACCCAGCTTTTCTGCTTTCTGGCTGAGGGGCCTGGGACAGATGATTCACCTCTCTGAGGTTCAATGTCATCATCTTTGAAATGGGTGGGGTAGTACAGTTGTTGTTAGGTTGGGGGTGATGAATGAAATACCAAGCAGGTGCCTGCATACAGTAGACCCTCAATTAAATGTCAACTCCCCTCTTTCCTGATATCATCATGCCCAAGGCCTGGAAATATTCCTGAAGATTCTGAAAGGGGTCGCGGTGGCCTTGGTCCTGCTGCTGTTCCTTCTCCTCTTCCTCCTTCTTCGACATTGGCGCCAGGGCAAACAGAGATTATCAGGTGAGTAGGGAATGGTGGGACCTACGAGAAGACCACAGGTGGACTCAGGGCACCACCAAATGGAGACCAGACAAATGGGGAAGTTCAGTTAGAAAATACTGCTCCAGAATTTCTAATAAAAAAGTTTAGAAATAAAGCACAAAATGTCAGGCACATGTACACATTTAAAGTGTTCTTTGACATTTTTCGATCTCATAAAATACTAGGACCATCCTTGCAGGATTGTTTCTTTCTTTTTTAAATTTAATTTTTTTTCTAGTGATATGGGGTACAATTCAGGGTTAGGTATGCAAATTTTCATTGTGCAGGTACCCTTGTCTATGAGGTGTGCCCCAGGCAGATTCCCACTACTGTCAATCATTTTCTTATAGTATTACAATAGTTGTTCAAGTCCCACTTATGAGTGAGAACATGTGATACTCAGTTCTTTGTTTCTGTGAAAGATAGCTAAGTTTTGTAGACTCCAAGTTCATCCAGATTGCTGTGAAGTTCATGATTTTGTTCTTATTTATGACTGCATAATATTCCATCATGTATATGTGCCACATTTTTTTACCCAGTGCTCTTTAGATGGGCAGTGTGGTTGGTTCTATATTACTGCTATTGTGAACAATGCTGCAACAAACATACGGGTGCAGTTATCATTTGTATAGAGTGATTTGAGTTCCTCTAGGTATATTCCAAGAAAGAGGATTGTGGGGTCATATGGAA
>NW_007225330.1:0-742 GCF_000164805.1 Carlito syrichta
AGGAATAAAAAAAGAACAGACATTTTCACATAGGAATAAAATAGGAAGCAGCACTACAGACACTATGCACAGTTCAGAAATCTAGTAACAGAACATTCTGCTCCATTCTGTGCCATTATGTTAGCAAATGGAGAGAAATCATAATATTCAAAACCATGGCACACATTGTGGGCATACAAATAAATATAAAATCTTAATTATATTTCATATATACTAAATACATTGATTCAGCCATCAAAAATGTCTCCACACCATAAATTTTAGTTCAGAAAGCATTGGTAGTGAATTCTTTCAGACACTTATTTGCTTTAGAAAAGCACACACAAGCTGGGCTCGGTGGCTCAGCCTGTAATCCCAGCACTTTGGGAGGCTGAGGTGAGTGGATTGCCTGAGCCCACGGGTTCGAGACCCGCCTGGGCAACTTGGTGAGACCTCATCTCTACAATAAAATAAAAAATTAACTGGGCATGGTAGCGCACGCCTGTAGTTCCAGCTACTTGGAAGGCTGAAGCAGAGGGATCGCCGGCGCCCAGCAGGTCGAGGCTGCGGTGGCCGGGAGCAGCCACTGCACTCCAGTCTGGGTGACAGAGTGAGACTCTAACTCAAAAAAAAAAAAAAGAAAGAAAAGCACACACATACCCAATAAACTTACATATGATTTCCCTGATAATAGAAAGAAATGCATATACCCAAATGCACATTTTTTCAGATTAAGGGAATAGTGATACCAAAACTTTACAAG
>NW_007225331.1:0-4246 GCF_000164805.1 Carlito syrichta
TGGTCCCTGATGCCAAAAAGGTTGGGTACTGCTGCTCTAAATCATTGCTAAGGAGATTTTTTTTTTTTCCAAAATATACTTTCTTAAAAATGTGGATGAGTTACAATCACAAGGTTTCCCACTTTAGGGGGACATAAATGCTCCTTCTATGCATGTAGAGATGAGTGAGGAGATGAGTGACCAGTGTCTTGGGTGAGCTGCAGGCTGAGGTCCCACATGGAAATCTTAGCAAGACAACTAAACCATTCACATGTGTAAACTTGAATAGTGACCAATAATTGTGAATTAAATGAACAAACAAAAAACACATTACTCAAAAACAGAACACAACCTCTTTAAAAAACACAACAACTGGTTTCACTGGCCCTTCTGTGAGACATGGCCAGCTGCCAACCCAGTCTACCCAATCTTATGCAGTAACACCTTTCCCTCCAGCGAGTCATGGCATTATAGCAACAGATACAGGGCATTACTTTAAGCACGTATGAGCTTGGGACTGTTCTCTGGGTACTGGAGTTGTAGATGAGTAAGGTTATCATCACTTCCACTAGGGAAGAAATAGCCACAGTGATGGCAAACTTTAACATTGGCTATCACTGCACAGAAGTCCTCTGAAGAGGGAATCCACCCCTAACTTGCCTGGAAGAGTCATTGTGAAGTTCTTGTGTATAATGGAAGCATTTTCTTTCCCAACCAACATTGTGCTTCCTGTTGGGCCCTTGCATGGGATGTGGGCCAAGGAGTTGGCCCAAACCAGGTGGGGGTCTGTCAGGTGCACACATCTGACCAGTTGTGACATCTCCCTAGAGGAGATTCTGTTGAATTTCTTTCAGCACATGATGCATGGTTGAGTTGGTTGCCCTTTTCTCACCTCTTTCCAGACCGTAGGCCATATTTATGAAACTGGATCCAAAGAAGAAGAAGAAAGATGATCACAAGGCCAGGGTGAGGGGAGCCCTTAAAGCCATCAGGACCCCAGCATCCCTCCTAGCCTGCCATGGAATGTCCCTCGCCTCCCCAGGACCCTTCCATAGGTGAAAACCAAGAATTGTACCTTTCATTCTCCAGGAAGGTTGACACAAGATGATATGAAATGAGAGCTGGGCAAAGGTGTGTAGTGAACTCTTGGCAAATGCAGATGAGGCAGAGCAGGGGTAGAAAGGCTGCCTGGAGCTCACTCCACATGAGAAGGGAGGAGCAGTATCTCCTGGTCCATGGGCTGAAGAGCAAAGTGGACATCCCCAGCTCTCTCCTTCAGTTTGACAAAAACTTCCCAATGACTTGAACTTCAACCTTATCAAGAAGATTATAACATGCATGTGAACAACCATTGACCCCAATGCAAAGAAGGATTAGAATTAAAACATGTCTCGGTCACTCCTCATTCCCTCCTGCTGGACTCAGGAGGACTGAGTGACTAGGTGTCACGTGTCAACTCAGGGGAACCCAGGAATCTCAGGGAGGGCTTGACCAATTCTGCTTAGACAAGGTGATGGTCAGGGACTCCCCTGAGTGTCCACACTCCACTGCAGTGAGGGAGAGCCTGGGAGGAGAACACAGCAGCTTGGGAAATTTAGAAATGGGTGGCTCTGCTCAACTGAAAAGTCAGTGCTGCTGGTTTAAGTTTTTTGTTTTGTTTTTTAACTTATAGCCTTTTGGGAGCAGTTTTGATTTTTCAGAAAAGGTAAGAGAAGCACAGATAGTTTCCATAATGCCTTCCAGCTTCTCCTATTATTTACATCTTGAATTAGCATGGCACATTTGCTGCAATAGATTAGATGGGCAACACAGGAGAAAACCTAGGTAACCCTGGGTTTGCTAATAACTTTGTAGATACAACACTAAAAGTAAAATTCATTTAAAAGGGATAAGTTGGACTCTATAACATTAAAAATGTGCACTCTACAAAAGACACTATTAAGATAATAAAAACACATCACAGATTGAGAGAAAATAATTGCAAACAATCTATCTGATAATGTTAACAGATCATGTTTTTTACAGTTAGCTATGTGATCCATTTTGAGATAACCTTTGCAAAATTATGTAAAGCCTGTGTCTAGGTGAACCAGCATGTTTGCCAAACACCATTCTTCCTCCGCTGAACTGCCTCTGCTCCTTTGTCAAAGCTCAATTGACTATACTTATGGGGGTCTATTTCTGGGTTCTCAGTTCATCCAGTGATCTATACATCTACTCTTGCCAAGGCCATGCCATCTTGATCCAAAAAGGACATATCATGAGAGTATGAATGGCCACCGTTTTTTAAAAATTGGAAAGAGGTAAATGTGAAGATTGTAACTGAAATTATATATTTTATAATTTCAGACTCCTTCATAAAATTGTATGCAATTATTTCAAATTTGATTATTTAAGACCGTTTTTGACTTTTGAAACATCCAATTAATTTCTAGAGTTAATTCTGAAATCTCATGAATTATACTGTTAGTTGATGATCATACTCAGGTACCCATTTTTTCCTGAAAATAATGTTTGAAATGCCTACAAGAAGAGATTTCAACAGAAGATAAGTCATCAAGTGAAAGTGATTGCCTAAGAAACACAGTTTCATTCGTGGATGGATGTGGTGTTGTGATTGTTATAGTGAATGAGAGTCTGCATTTCCTCATCAGAAGGATGACACAGCTATTTAACTGTCAAAATCTGTTTTTAAATAAAGCGTGGCTAATAAAAACAATAAATTTATAAAGATCTATTTTTCTCACAGACCTGCAAGAAGATTATGGTGGCACCTTTTCACTGAAGTGATTTGTGGCAACCTGGTTCACAGATCTGATGATGTGGTGGCTGGTGCCACTTGCCGTGCTGACTGAGAACAGCAGCTCGGAGCATGGTTCATGTGAGGCCAACGTCATGAGCTAGGATCTGAGAGAGCCGGGTGGATGCTGTCAGTGCTGCCGGCATAGTCTGTCTCTCAAGGTATGACCAGCAATCGTGCAGAAGGCTGCTGACCGGAGAAGTGTAGGTGTGAAGCAAGCAATGCAGGCAGGCACCACAGGGCCATGGGTGGAAAGGGCCTCTGAGCACAAACCGCTCAGGACTGGCTCAGAATCACTGACTGTGAACAGAAAAACATACTCATTCACTGGGCTCAAACTCTCAAAGAGGATGCAACTTTCTTCTTTATCTTACCATGACTGCATCCTGTCAATTTTTTAACTACAGCTTTTAGCTTCATTTCATTTATTTAAAATTTTTTTGTCTTATTTTTAATTGGTGAATACTGGCTGTATATATTATCTATTTATGAGCTACGATGTGATGTTTTGGTACAAGTTTACATTGTAGAATGATTAGTGCAAACTATTTAGCACACACATCACATACTTATCTTTTTTGTGGTGAGAATATTTAAAATCCAGTGTTTTAGTAATTTTAAAATATATAATGCATTAATATTAATTATATTCACCATTTGTGTGGAATGGATCATCGAACACACACCTTCTGTCTAGTTGAAACTGTGTGTGCCTTGATCAATGTCTGCCCCTTACTGTCCATCCCACCCAGAGACCCTGGAAGCCACTCTTCCACTCTCGGCTTCTGTGGATTCCAAGCTTTTAGATTCCACTTAAAAGTGAGAGCATGCTGCCATTGTCTTTCCATGCCTGGTTTATTTCTACTATTTTTCCTTATTCTAGTGTCATCAGCTTAGTCAATCTGGTGTTTTGGTCAAAACACCAGATTGCTGGCACTGAGATGCCAGCAAGCATTATCTTGGCATTTAAACACTCAGTTTTTTTGTTACATAAAAATCAAAGGAATTAATAAGCCTAAGAAGACTAAACAGACATCCTTCATAAAAACTTATAGGGGAAGTTTCACTTTTTCTGTCACATTTAATGTTCTCATTCTACATTTTTCCTTTTTATGTCACCAAACTGGTGCATTTTTGATGGTATAAAATTTTCAAAATGAACCTATTTTGGCATTGTATTTTAAAGACTTCTGCTGTCCAATTTTTTAAAGCATTGATAGTTAAAAGCTACACTGCTTTACTATGTTGCCATGGACCACAAACCAGAGACTGGAATGAAGACAGGGCATCCTGAGGGCCCCCTGTGTTGCCTGTCACCAAGGATTTTCATTGCTCTTAATAATGGAAGCAACAAGCTAAGAATGTCCTAGAGTCAAGTATCATTTTTGCCCTAAAAGTCCAAATTGAAGAAAATGTTGTTGTAGAAATAGGAAAAAAATAAGGAAAGGAAGATGAACACTTGGAAGA
>NW_007225332.1:0-4591 GCF_000164805.1 Carlito syrichta
TGGTCCCTGATGCCAAAAAGGTTGGGTACTGCTGCTCTAAATCATTGCTAAGGAGATTTTTTTTTTTTCCAAAATATACTTTCTTAAAAATGTGGATGAGTTACAATCACAAGGTTTCCCACTTTAGGGGGACATAAATGCTCCTTCTATGCATGTAGAGATGAGTGAGGAGATGAGTGACCAGTGTCTTGGGTGAGCTGCAGGCTGAGGTCCCACATGGAAATCTTAGCAAGACAACTAAACCATTCACATGTGTAAACTTGAATAGTGACCAATAATTGTGAATTAAATGAACAAACAAAAAACACATTACTCAAAAACAGAACACAACCTCTTTAAAAAACACAACAACTGGTTTCACTGGCCCTTCTGTGAGACATGGCCAGCTGCCAACCCAGTCTACCCAATCTTATGCAGTAACACCTTTCCCTCCAGCGAGTCATGGCATTATAGCAACAGATACAGGGCATTACTTTAAGCACGTATGAGCTTGGGACTGTTCTCTGGGTACTGGAGTTGTAGATGAGTAAGGTTATCATCACTTCCACTAGGGAAGAAATAGCCACAGTGATGGCAAACTTTAACATTGGCTATCACTGCACAGAAGTCCTCTGAAGAGGGAATCCACCCCTAACTTGCCTGGAAGAGTCATTGTGAAGTTCTTGTGTATAATGGAAGCATTTTCTTTCCCAACCAACATTGTGCTTCCTGTTGGGCCCTTGCATGGGATGTGGGCCAAGGAGTTGGCCCAAACCAGGTGGGGGTCTGTCAGGTGCACACATCTGACCAGTTGTGACATCTCCCTAGAGGAGATTCTGTTGAATTTCTTTCAGCACATGATGCATGGTTGAGTTGGTTGCCCTTTTCTCACCTCTTTCCAGACCGTAGGCCATATTTATGAAACTGGATCCAAAGAAGAAGAAGAAAGATGATCACAAGGCCAGGGTGAGGGGAGCCCTTAAAGCCATCAGGACCCCAGCATCCCTCCTAGCCTGCCATGGAATGTCCCTCGCCTCCCCAGGACCCTTCCATAGGTGAAAACCAAGAATTGTACCTTTCATTCTCCAGGAAGGTTGACACAAGATGATATGAAATGAGAGCTGGGCAAAGGTGTGTAGTGAACTCTTGGCAAATGCAGATGAGGCAGAGCAGGGGTAGAAAGGCTGCCTGGAGCTCACTCCACATGAGAAGGGAGGAGCAGTATCTCCTGGTCCATGGGCTGAAGAGCAAAGTGGACATCCCCAGCTCTCTCCTTCAGTTTGACAAAAACTTCCCAATGACTTGAACTTCAACCTTATCAAGAAGATTATAACATGCATGTGAACAACCATTGACCCCAATGCAAAGAAGGATTAGAATTAAAACATGTCTCGGTCACTCCTCATTCCCTCCTGCTGGACTCAGGAGGACTGAGTGACTAGGTGTCACGTGTCAACTCAGGGGAACCCAGGAATCTCAGGGAGGGCTTGACCAATTCTGCTTAGACAAGGTGATGGTCAGGGACTCCCCTGAGTGTCCACACTCCACTGCAGTGAGGGAGAGCCTGGGAGGAGAACACAGCAGCTTGGGAAATTTAGAAATGGGTGGCTCTGCTCAACTGAAAAGTCAGTGCTGCTGGTTTAAGTTTTTTGTTTTGTTTTTTAACTTATAGCTTTTTGGGAGCAGTTTTGATTTTTCAGAAAAGGTAAGAGAAGCACAGATAGTTTCCATAATGCCTTCCAGCTTCTCCTATTATTTACATCTTGAATTAGCATGGCACATTTGCTGCAATAGATTAGATGGGCAACACAGGAGAAAACCTAGGTAACCCTGGGTTTGCTAATAACTTTGTAGATACAACACTAAAAGTAAAATTCATTTAAAAGGGATAAGTTGGACTCTATAACATTAAAAATGTGCACTCTACAAAAGACACTATTAAGATAATAAAAACACATCACAGATTAAGAGAAAATAATTGCAAACAATCTATCTGATAATGTTAACAGATCATGTTTTTTACAGTTAGCTATGTGATCCATTTTGAGATAACCTTTGCAAAAATTATGTAAAAGCCTGTGTCTAGGTGCACCAGCATGTTTGCCAAACACCATTCTTCCTCCGCTGAACTGCCTCTGCTCCTTTGTCAAAGCTCATTTGACTATACTTATGGGGGTCTATTTCTGGGTTCTCAGTTCATCCAGTGATCTATACATCTACTCTTGCCAAGGCCATGCCATCTTGATCCAAAAAGGACATATCATGAGAGTATGAATGGCCACCGTTTTTTAAAAATTGGAAAGAGGTAAATGTGAAGATTGTAACTGAAATTATATATTTTATAATTTCAGACTCCTTCATAAAATTGTATGCAATTATTTCAAATTTGATTATTTAAGACCGTTTTTGACTTTTGAAACATCCAATTAATTTCTAGAGTTAATTCTGAAATCTCATGAATTATACTGTTAGTTGATGATCATACTCAGGTACCCATTTTTTCCTGAAAATAATGTTTGAAATGCCTACAAGAAGAGATTTCAACAGAAGATAAGTCATCAAGTGAAAGTGATTGCCTAAGAAACACAGTTTCATTCGTGGATGGATGTGGTGTTGTGATTGTTATAGTGAATGAGAGTCTGCATTTCCTCATCAGAAGGATGACACAGCTATTTAACTGTCAAAATCTGTTTTTAAATAAAGCGTGGCTAATAAAAACAATAAATTTATAAAGATCTATTTTTCTCACAGACCTGCAAGAAGATTATGGTGGCACCTTTTCACTGAAGTGATTTGTGGCAACCTGGTTCACAGATCTGATGATGTGGTGGCTGGTGCCACTTGCCGTGCTGACTGAGAACAGCAGCTCGGAGCATGGTTCATGTGAGGCCAACGTCATGAGCTAGGATCTGAGAGAGCCGGGTGGATGCTGTCAGTGCTGCCGGCATAGTCTGTCTCTCAAGGTATGACCAGCAATCGTGCAGAAGGCTGCTGACCGGAGAAGTGTAGGTGTGAAGCAAGCAATGCAGGCAGGCACCACAGGGCCATGGGTGGAAAGGGCCTCTGAGCACAAACCGCTCAGGACTGGCTCAGAATCACTGACTGTGAACAGAAAAACATACTCATTCACTGGGCTCAAACTCTCAAAGAGGATGCAACTTTCTTCTTTATCTTACCATGACTGCATCCTGTCAATTTTTTAACTACAGCTTTTAGCTTCATTTCATTTATTTAAAATTTTTTTGTCTTATTTTTAATTGGTGAATACTGGCTGTATATATTATCTATTTATGAGCTACGATGTGATGTTTTGGTACAAGTTTACATTGTAGAATGATTAGTGCAAACTATTTAGCACACACATCACATACTTATCTTTTTTGTGGTGAGAATATTTAAAATCCAGTGTTTTAGTAATTTTAAAATATATAATGCATTAATATTAATTATATTCACCATTTGTGTGGAATGGATCATCGAACACACACCTTCTGTCTAGTTGAAACTGTGTGTGCCTTGATCAATGTCTGCCCCTTACTGTCCATCCCACCCAGAGACCCTGGAAGCCACTCTTCCACTCTCGGCTTCTGTGGATTCCAAGCTTTTAGATTCCACTTAAAAGTGAGAGCATGCTGCCATTGTCTTTCCATGCCTGGTTTATTTCTACTATTTTTCCTTATTCTAGTGTCATCAGCTTAGTCAATCTGGTGTTTTGGTCAAAACACCAGATTGCTGGCACTGAGATGCCAGCAAGCATTATCTTGGCATTTAAACACTCAGTTTTTTTGTTACATAAAAATCAAAGGAATTAATAAGCCTAAGAAGACTAAACAGACATCCTTCATAAAAACTTATAGGGGAAGTTTCACTTTTCTGTCACATTTAATGTTCTCATTCTACATTTTTCCTTTTTATGTCACCAAACTGGTGCATTTTTGATGGTATAAACTTTTCAAAAATGAACCTATTTTGGCATTGTATTTTAAAGACTTCTGCTGTCCAAATTTTTTAAAGCATTGATAGTTAAAAGCTACACTGCTTTACTATGTTGCCATGGACCACAAACCAGAGACTGGAATGAAGACAGGGCATCCTGAGGGCCCCCTGTGCTGCCTGTCACCAAGGATTTTCATTGCTCTTAATAATGGAAGCAACAAGCTAAGAATGTCCTAGAGTCAAGTATCATTTTTGCCCTAAAAGTCCAAATTGAAGAAAATGTTGTTGTAGAAATAGGAAAAAAATAAGGAAAGGAAGATGAACACTTGGAAGATGGAGGAGAGGAAAGGAAGCATGTGGCACATCCACACCTGCCACAGCTGTCCTTGGGGACCCATTAGTGACTGAGATGCTCAACACAGTCCCAAAAGCTTTTCATGTCCCAAAGGCCATTATTACCTTTGCACTAATGTGTAAGGCTTCTTATTATAATTTTGACAGTCATTAAAAATAAAGACATTTTCATATCAAATGAGTACTTTCACCTGATTCAGAATACCTCTTAAAAACATATTGAAATGCAAACTTTTCCAAAACAATCATTAAACAAGCTAACTCTATTACCAGACAACACAATCCTTAATCCCTTCATTTAAGCAGAGACTAGAATACCAAC
>NW_007225333.1:0-4432 GCF_000164805.1 Carlito syrichta
TGGTCCCTGATGCCAAAAAGGTTGGGTACTGCTGCTCTAAATCATTGCTAAGGAGATTTTTTTTTTTTCCAAAATATACTTTCTTAAAAATGTGGATGAGTTACAATCACAAGGTTTCCCACTTTAGGGGGACATAAATGCTCCTTCTATGCATGTAGAGATGAGTGAGGAGATGAGTGACCAGTGTCTTGGGTGAGCTGCAGGCTGAGGTCCCACATGGAAATCTTAGCAAGACAACTAAACCATTCACATGTGTAAACTTGAATAGTGACCAATAATTGTGAATTAAATGAACAAACAAAAAACACATTACTCAAAAACAGAACACAACCTCTTTAAAAAACACAACAACTGGTTTCACTGGCCCTTCTGTGAGACATGGCCAGCTGCCAACCCAGTCTACCCAATCTTATGCAGTAACACCTTTCCCTCCAGCGAGTCATGGCATTATAGCAACAGATACAGGGCATTACTTTAAGCACGTATGAGCTTGGGACTGTTCTCTGGGTACTGGAGTTGTAGATGAGTAAGGTTATCATCACTTCCACTAGGGAAGAAATAGCCACAGTGATGGCAAACTTTAACATTGGCTATCACTGCACAGAAGTCCTCTGAAGAGGGAATCCACCCCTAACTTGCCTGGAAGAGTCATTGTGAAGTTCTTGTGTATAATGGAAGCATTTTCTTTCCCAACCAACATTGTGCTTCCTGTTGGGCCCTTGCATGGGATGTGGGCCAAGGAGTTGGCCCAAACCAGGTGGGGGTCTGTCAGGTGCACACATCTGACCAGTTGTGACATCTCCCTAGAGGAGATTCTGTTGAATTTCTTTCAGCACATGATGCATGGTTGAGTTGGTTGCCCTTTTCTCACCTCTTTCCAGACCGTAGGCCATATTTATGAAACTGGATCCAAAGAAGAAGAAGAAAGATGATCACAAGGCCAGGGTGAGGGGAGCCCTTAAAGCCATCAGGACCCCAGCATCCCTCCTAGCCTGCCATGGAATGTCCCTCGCCTCCCCAGGACCCTTCCATAGGTGAAAACCAAGAATTGTACCTTTCATTCTCCAGGAAGGTTGACACAAGATGATATGAAATGAGAGCTGGGCAAAGGTGTGTAGTGAACTCTTGGCAAATGCAGATGAGGCAGAGCAGGGGTAGAAAGGCTGCCTGGAGCTCACTCCACATGAGAAGGGAGGAGCAGTATCTCCTGGTCCATGGGCTGAAGAGCAAAGTGGACATCCCCAGCTCTCTCCTTCAGTTTGACAAAAACTTCCCAATGACTTGAACTTCAACCTTATCAAGAAGATTATAACATGCATGTGAACAACCATTGACCCCAATGCAAAGAAGGATTAGAATTAAAACATGTCTCGGTCACTCCTCATTCCCTCCTGCTGGACTCAGGAGGACTGAGTGACTAGGTGTCACGTGTCAACTCAGGGGAACCCAGGAATCTCAGGGAGGGCTTGACCAATTCTGCTTAGACAAGGTGATGGTCAGGGACTCCCCTGAGTGTCCACACTCCACTGCAGTGAGGGAGAGCCTGGGAGGAGAACACAGCAGCTTGGGAAATTTAGAAATGGGTGGCTCTGCTCAACTGAAAAGTCAGTGCTGCTGGTTTAAGTTTTTTGTTTTGTTTTTTAACTTATAGCTTTTTGGGAGCAGTTTTGATTTTTCAGAAAAGGTAAGAGAAGCACAGATAGTTTCCATAATGCCTTCCAGCTTCTCCTATTATTTACATCTTGAATTAGCATGGCACATTTGCTGCAATAGATTAGATGGGCAACACAGGAGAAAACCTAGGTAACCCTGGGTTTGCTAATAACTTTGTAGATACAACACTAAAAGTAAAATTCATTTAAAAGGGATAAGTTGGACTCTATAACATTAAAAATGTGCACTCTACAAAAGACACTATTAAGATAATAAAAACACATCACAGATTAAGAGAAAATAATTGCAAACAATCTATCTGATAATGTTAACAGATCATGTTTTTTACAGTTAGCTATGTGATCCATTTTGAGATAACCTTTGCAAAATTATGTAAAGCCTGTGTCTAGGTGCACCAGCATGTTTGCCAAACACCATTCTTCCTCCGCTGAACTGCCTCTGCTCCTTTGTCAAAGCTCAATTGACTATACTTATGGGGGTCTATTTCTGGGTTCTCAGTTCATCCAGTGATCTATACATCTACTCTTGCCAAGGCCATGCCATCTTGATCCAAAAAGGACATATCATGAGAGTATGAATGGCCACCGTTTTTTAAAAATTGGAAAGAGGTAAATGTGAAGATTGTAACTGAAATTATATATTTTATAATTTCAGACTCCTTCATAAAATTGTATGCAATTATTTCAAATTTGATTATTTAAGACCGTTTTTGACTTTTGAAACATCCAATTAATTTCTAGAGTTAATTCTGAAATCTCATGAATTATACTGTTAGTTGATGATCATACTCAGGTACCCATTTTTTCCTGAAAATAATGTTTGAAATGCCTACAAGAAGAGATTTCAACAGAAGATAAGTCATCAAGTGAAAGTGATTGCCTAAGAAACACAGTTTCATTCGTGGATGGATGTGGTGTTGTGATTGTTATAGTGAATGAGAGTCTGCATTTCCTCATCAGAAGGATGACACAGCTATTTAACTGTCAAAATCTGTTTTTAAATAAAGCGTGGCTAATAAAAACAATAAATTTATAAAGATCTATTTTTCTCACAGACCTGCAAGAAGATTATGGTGGCACCTTTTCACTGAAGTGATTTGTGGCAACCTGGTTCACAGATCTGATGATGTGGTGGCTGGTGCCACTTGCCGTGCTGACTGAGAACAGCAGCTCGGAGCATGGTTCATGTGAGGCCAACGTCATGAGCTAGGATCTGAGAGAGCCGGGTGGATGCTGTCAGTGCTGCCGGCATAGTCTGTCTCTCAAGGTATGACCAGCAATCGTGCAGAAGGCTGCTGACCGGAGAAGTGTAGGTGTGAAGCAAGCAATGCAGGCAGGCACCACAGGGCCATGGGTGGAAAGGGCCTCTGAGCACAAACCGCTCAGGACTGGCTCAGAATCACTGACTGTGAACAGAAAAACATACTCATTCACTGGGCTCAAACTCTCAAAGAGGATGCAACTTTCTTCTTTATCTTACCATGACTGCATCCTGTCAATTTTTTAACTACAGCTTTTAGCTTCATTTCATTTATTTAAAATTTTTTTGTCTTATTTTTAATTGGTGAATACTGGCTGTATATATTATCTATTTATGAGCTACGATGTGATGTTTTGGTACAAGTTTACATTGTAGAATGATTAGTGCAAACTATTTAGCACACACATCACATACTTATCTTTTTTGTGGTGAGAATATTTAAAATCCAGTGTTTTAGTAATTTTAAAATATATAATGCATTAATATTAATTATATTCACCATTTGTGTGGAATGGATCATCGAACACACACCTTCTGTCTAGTTGAAACTGTGTGTGCCTTGATCAATGTCTGCCCCTTACTGTCCATCCCACCCAGAGACCCTGGAAGCCACTCTTCCACTCTCGGCTTCTGTGGATTCCAAGCTTTTAGATTCCACTTAAAAGTGAGAGCATGCTGCCATTGTCTTTCCATGCCTGGTTTATTTCTACTATTTTTCCTTATTCTAGTGTCATCAGCTTAGTCAATCTGGTGTTTTGGTCAAAACACCAGATTGCTGGCACTGAGATGCCAGCAAGCATTATCTTGGCATTTAAACACTCAGTTTTTTTGTTACATAAAAATCAAAGGAATTAATAAGCCTAAGAAGACTAAACAGACATCCTTCATAAAAACTTATAGGGGAAGTTTCACTTTTTCTGTCACATTTAATGTTCTCATTCTACATTTTTCCTTTTTATGTCACCAAACTGGTGCATTTTGATGGTATAAAATTTTCAAAATGAACCTATTTTGGCATTGTATTTTAAAGACTTCTGCTGTCCAATTTTTTAAAGCATTGATAGTTAAAAGCTACACTGCTTTACTATGTTGCCATGGACCACAAACCAGAGACTGGAATGAAGACAGGGCATCCTGAGGGCCCCCTGTGCTGCCTGTCACCAAGGATTTTCATTGCTCTTAATAATGGAAGCAACAAGCTAAGAATGTCCTAGAGTCAAGTATCATTTTTGCCCTAAAAGTCCAAATTGAAGAAAATGTTGTTGTAGAAATAGGAAAAAAATAAGGAAAGGAAGATGAACACTTGGAAGATGGAGGAGAGGAAAGGAAGCATGTGGCACATCCACACCTGCCACAGCTGTCCTTGGGGACCCATTAGTGACTGAGATGCTCAACACAGTCCCAAAAGCTTTTCATGTCCCAAAGGCCATTATTACCTTTGCACTAATGTGTAAGGCTTCTTATTATAATTTTGACAGTCATTAAAAATAAAGACATT
>NW_007225334.1:0-2491 GCF_000164805.1 Carlito syrichta
CATCCACACCTGCCACAGCTGTCCTTGGGGACCCATTAGTGACTGAGATGCTCAACACAGTCCCAAAAGCTTTTCATGTCCCAAAGGCCATTATTACCTTTGCACTAATGTGTAAGGCTTCTTATTATAATTTTGACAGTCATTAAAAATAAAGACATTTTCATATCAAATGAGTACTTTCACCTGATTCAGAATACCTCTTAAAAACATATTGAAATGCAAACTTTTCCAAAACAATCATTAAACAAGCTAACTCTATTACCAGACAACACAATCCTTAATCCCTTCATTTAAGCAGAGACTAGAATACCAACTTTCCTTATCTTATAGAAGTTTACTTGGCAAAAAACACACACATCCCATGGAGATTAGTTTAAGACAAGGGTACATGTTTTGATTTTCAACTGAAGTATACATGCTGCCTTAAGTTTTATGGCATCATAAAGCATTCCAGTGTTTGGACATATGTCCCAGGTCATGAAACTTTCAGTGATGGCAAAATTGAGATTTCCCCGGGACTTAAGGTGGGAGAAGCAAGATGCTTACAATTTTTATTCTTCTCCTATCACATCAATTATTCAAAAAATTCTTCAAGTATTCAATAAATATTCTTCCCCTATCATGTCAGTTTTTAAAGATTTACCTACTTTCAGTGTTATGAGAAAAGAAAGTAGGAAGAAAACAGAGAAAACCTAGGTGGTAAGAAAGATGTGGACAGCTTTGTTGGTGATTGTTTAAAGGCATCTCTTTAAGGAATTCAAAGCAGGCAATTCTGTCTCATTTCTGTCAACATCTTTTCTTCTTATTCATAATAACCCACCAAAATCTAGTCCTGTGCTCAAGGACTTGTTGTGGGAGAAGGGTGCCAGTTACAAAAAGTGGACAGAAACTTTGCCAGTTCTAGTGGCAGAAGTGAGGTCCCCTCTGGTCCTTGAACCTGAGCTGTCTTCAGATTGCCTTGAACAGTTGAATGCATGGAGGTTCTGAGCACCTCCTTGAGAATGCTTGCAATCTACTCACCTGTACAAAGAACCCTGTCCCCTTTGGAACAGACAGGTCTACCTTGCTGGCAACTGGGACTCTATGGGGAGCCCAGATCACCTGGTCCTGAGGAGGGTCTCATTGGCCACAGAGTCCTAAATAGTCCCTCATGAGATAAAGCAGTCTAGACACATGGTTGTCCTTTTAAACAGCTAAGTTTTGAAGTGGTTAGTTAAATGCTGAAAACAACAACAATACAACTCAAACATGAGACATGGACTTTGGGACAAGGCAGTTAAAGCAGAGGCTGGGGCCAAAGACTGGAAAAATGATGAGGAAATGAACAACAGAGACTGTTTAGAAAAATTCCATACCCAGCTGGAAAAATTATGGTCCCCACCATGTCGAAGCAACAACAATGGGCAAGATGTCTTCTGTGGTGACTTAGGTGATAGAAAATCTGTCCGATCGATATGTGGACCTTGTGAAGGTGACTTCTGGGCAAAATGCTGGAAGTATGGGTGGACATCTTTCAAATATTCATGGTAAGAGGCAGAGAACAGAATATGAACTAAATAAATAACTGTTCCATTTGCATGCCATATTTTGCAGGAATTTAGAATAGGCAGGTCTTTCTGGTTTACGAAACAAAATTGCATCTCATCCCCAGGATCCATAACTGGTAAAAGATTCTCAAAGTGAAACGAGGCCTAGAACCAAAGGTTAAGTCAAGGATGAGCTGTAGGACCCTCTGTTAGGGCTTTTGTGTCTGTAAAGTGGTGCCGAGTCCCCGTTCCCTGCCTCAAAGAAGAGCTTCTGGGACTCTTCATAGGGCTGTATTCCACAGACTTCTTCACAAAACAGCTGAAGACTAGGCTGAGAAAACTGCATGTCTCAACAATAACTGGCAGTGGAGGACTAACTTGTAATGTGCAGAAAACCTGTGATTGTTTTGAGAGCTTTGGGCATAGACATGTGACATCAGCTTGTGCTTGGAGGGGTTGAGCCAAAGAGACTGCAGATGTCTCTGGGCCCTTGACTTCTACTGGGCAGGAAGCATGTGGAGAAAGGCCCGATCTACAAAACCTGCTGATTCTGTGTGAGAGTTGCATGCCCCTCTTTATGGCTGCATAATATTCCATTGTATATATGTACTACATTTTCTTTATCCAGCCCAGCATCAATGGGCAACATGGTTTCTTCCTTGTTTTTGCTATTGCGAATAGAGCTGCAACAAACATATGCATGCAGGTATCTTTTTTGTAGAATGATTTGAGTTCCTCTGAGTATATTCTCAATAGGGGAGTTGCTGGGTCATATGGAAGGTCAATGTCTAGTTCTTTCAGAAATTGCCACACTGTCTTCCAAAGAGGTTGCACTAGTTTGCATTCCCACCAGAAATGTAGAAGCATTCCTTTTTCTCCACATCCTTGCAGCAACTTGGATGGATTTGGAGTTGATCATATTCAGTGATCTATCACAGAAATAAAGAACAGAGTGCCATATGTTG
>NW_007225335.1:0-966 GCF_000164805.1 Carlito syrichta
GAAGCACATCAAGAATGCTTCTTTCACTTGGCTATAAGTTACTAGATATTGCTTGAATAAAAAATGATATTAGTATATTCACTCCTTATTTGATTTAGAATTATGCAGTTTAGTGTTTAGACATAAGGTTTTATAGAAGCACAAGTTTATAGTAAGTTCATTATGAGCTCATTATAAGTTCTAACACTTATCTAGGAGTTATGTAGGTGATTTATAACACTGTCTTCACAGACTTAGGATAAAGATTAATTGTTAAGGTTTTTGCTTAATTCTTTAGTTAAATTTTAAGTAAACGTTTATAGAGTGGGTTTTCACTGAATTCATAATGTACTAATTAGACACTTTTATGATAATTAACTAAATACAGAAAGAAACCTTGGGGGCCTGGGAAATGTCATTAAAAGCTTCTTTTGAGTTTTCTTTAGAAATAAACACTGCAGGATAAGAGAAAAGTAATGAAGACACCTGGACAAGAAAGGCTATTACAAAACTTTGAAGGTCGTAAAAGCCCAAAAGAGAAGAACTGCTACATGAAGAACTGTGCACCTGGGAACTTTCTTGAGGCACTTCAAGGACTGTAATTTGGGACTCTTTTGAAGAGAGTTGCTGGCAGTGCTATTCTAGACATGATAATTGTTTTATCCATGTATTAATCATAATTGGTAAATGTAATATCATACAAGTTTATATAATCAATATACATATGTATGAGGGTTGACAAAAATTATTAGGCTCTGGTTATGTTTAACAAGGTCTTTACGTTGAGTCATTAAGTTTTAGTGCTATAGTTTAGTGTTTTATAGCTACTTTGAAGATTGTTTTAAGTTCATAGTTTAAGTTTACACAATGATAAAATTGGTGCCTCGAAGATAATAATAATTGCTCAAGTGCCTATCTTAAGACAAAGATGCTTTCCAGGAGGTTGCCAACTATAAGGAAAAACAACCGAATCACCATTATCCTAAA
>NW_007225336.1:0-576 GCF_000164805.1 Carlito syrichta
TTTTCTTTAGAAATAAACACTGCAGGATAAGAGAAAAGTAATGAAGACACCTGGACAAGAAAGGCTATTACAAAACTTTGAAGGTCATAAAAGCCCAAAAGAGAAGAACTGCTACATGAAGGACCGTGCACCTGGGAACTTTCTTGAGGCACTTCAAGGACTGTAATTTGGGACTCTTTTGAAGAGAGTTGCTGGCAGTGCTATTCTAGACATGATAATTGTTTTATCCATGTATTAATCATAATTGGTAAATGTAATATCATACAAGTTTATATAATCAATATACATATGTATGAGGGTTGACAAAAATTATTAGGCTCTGGTTATGTTTAACAAGGTCTTTACGTTGAGTCATTAAGTTTTAGTGCTATAGTTTAGTGTTTTATAGCTACTTTGAAGATTGTTTTAAGTTCATAGTTTAAGTTCACACAATGATAAAATTGGTGCCTCGAAGATAATAATAATTGCTCAAGTGCCTATCTTAAGACAAAGATGCTTTCCAGGAGGTTGCCAACTATAAGGAAAAAACAACCGAATCACCATTATCCTAAACTTAAAAGCTCATTAGCATTTATG
>NW_007225337.1:0-8338 GCF_000164805.1 Carlito syrichta
CAGGCAATCCACTCACCTCAGCTTCCCAAAGGTGTGAGATTATAGGCTGAGCCACTGAGCCCGGTGAAGTATGCTATTTAAATGTGCCTACACTATTTGTGAAGGTCACATGAGCTAAGTTAAAGTGATATTCTGTAAACCTAAGAGCTACCACTAAAAAATAAGGAAGTATGTCTGTTAAGTCACACATGAAGGTAAGATTAAATCCTAAAATCCTACAATTAATTCTAATACAGATAGAATAAAATAAATAATGATAAAACAAGACAAATAGAAAGCACAGAACATGATAGATTTAAATTCTAATTTTTATTACATTAGAAATAAATAGTCTAAACTTACCAATTAATAGATGGAAATTGTCTGCCTGAACAAGAAAACAATCAAAGATAACTATTAAAAAGTAGTATGAATTGTACTGTACCTACTAAATAAATAAAATTCAATATTAAAATTATTTCCTTAAATAATTTAATTCCCAGTGTCTTTACTTATAATACCACCAAATAAATAAATAAAATATAATATGATTTTACACAACTGATATGAATTTCAGTTCTCATTACTTCAAATTAGTATTGAGAAAAAAGTTCCTAGCCCATGCAATATGGCAAGAAAAAGGAATAATATTTATAAACATCAGAAAGGGAGTATAAACTCTATTCATTTGCATGTTGCCTAATCGTATATGTAGAACATTTTCAAAAATGGAAACTACTAGAATTAATAAGTAAATTTAACAATGTTTTGGAATACAAGGTCATTATACAAAGATCAATTGTATTTCTTCACATTAATAATGAGCAATGAAAAAATGCCATTTGAAAAAGCATTTACAATAGCATCACAAATGCCAAAATTTAAAGGAAACTCTTTAATTTAAGCTAGAGCTTATTGAGCTATTAAGAAAAACCCAAAACACAAAGTGACACTAAAGGAATATTTAAAATACCTTAAAAATCAGAGAATTATATCATATTCACGAATTGGTAGACCCAGTATTATGAAAATGTTGCATTAACCTGTAGCTGCAATACAATACAAATAAAAATCCAAGTATGTTTTATTTTACATAAATTGGCAAGCTGAGTCTAAAATTTATATGAAATTCAAAGCACCTAGCATAGGCAAGAGAAGCTTAAGTAGAAATAAGAGAATGGGATGGCTTACACAGTTTTATTTTATTATGTACTACAAACTTGTAGTAATTAATATAGTGTATTTTTTGTACACAGAGTTAAAAAATTAGACCAAGGAAGGAAATAGGAAGTCTACTATATATCCATGCTAATTTGACCATTTGATTTACAAGAAAACGTCCAACATAATTTAAGTCTCTATAACACATTGTTGTTGAAATAAAAGAATATTGATTTGGAAAAAAGTAATTTAGACTGAAATGAAGACATTAAAACTAGATATTCTAGAAGAAAATACTAAAAATATTTCCACAACTTATTGTTTGGTATGATTTTTATTTTTATTTTTTTGTCCTTCCAGAGATATTCTACTTATATACAATAAAACATACATACATCTTTTTCTAGGTCCTTTTTGTTTTAACAAATAGTAGTATTCTGTTGTTTCTTTTTAAAAATTTATTTATTTATTATAAAGATGCGGGGTATAATTCAGAGTTAGGTATACAAACATTGATCATGCAGGTACCCTTGTTGATGAGGTATACCCCTGCCTCCCCTAGCTGTTTCCCTCAACTGCCAGCCCCATCCGCCCTCCCCTGACAGTTTTCCACTACTGCCAATTGCTTTCTTATAGCATTATAATTGTTCAAGGTCACCTTCTGAGTGAGAACATATGGAACTCAGTTCTTTGTTTCTGTGATAAATCACTGAGAATAAACAGAAGCATGAAACATATAGAGGCAAGAAAGATGAGTTTGGCCTTATCTCAATGGATCATTTTCACTTATTAAAAAAAACAGTAAAAAGCAGAATAGAAGCCACCACATCCACCACATCCATAGTGTGTGTGTGTGTGTGTGTGTGTGTGTGTGTGTATGTGTGTGTGTGTGTGTGTGTGTGTGTGTGTGTGTATGTGAAAGGGATTTAACCATGATGTATAAATACATTCCTCTAATCATAAGTAAAAATGACAACCAAGGAATAAAAACTGAAGAAAGGACTTGAGAAGTTGCCACCCAGAAACAGACACACCAAAGGCTAACAAGCAGATAAGATCAACTCAGCATCGTTCACCATCAGCAAATCGTGAACTGAAGCCACAGAGAACCCACCCACATACACTGCAAAGCTGAACTGAGATGATTGGAAGCACTTATACTACATGTTGGCAGTGATGTGGAACAACTGGGACTTCAACATTGCTACCTGAAGAGTAAAAGCATAAAACTTTGTTGGAAAACTGTTTCAAAATTTCTAATAAAGTTTAACATATATGTTCATAGGAGCCAGGTATCCCATTTATATGTATTTATCTGAAAGAAATGGAACTATCCTATGGCAATGCTTAGTACTTTTTATATTAGTAATATCAAAGACAAAATTAAATTATGGTATATTCAAGCAATGTAACAATCAATAATAAAAATGGAATGATTTATCAATAGAGATCACAACATAGAGGAACATCAAGCATTTATGTTACACAAAAGAAGTTGAATACAAAAGAGTATATCCTATAGTATTCCTTGTGCTTAATGTTTGTGAAAAGGCAAAATCAATATGAATGGTAAAAAAAACAGTATGATAGTAGAGTATAGGAATATACAGATGTGATGAGGCATGAAGGGAAGGGCAGGGGTAAAAAAATACTCTGAATCTATCTTGGTGGTGCTACTCTGGTCTAGACACAAATAGAAATTCATTGTGCTGATGCTTATGATTTGTACTTTGTACTATATATAAAGTATACTTTAAGCTGAACAATAAGCAAGATAGAACAAAAGCATTGAACATATAGCAGCAGGAAAGATGAGATTGGCTTCATCACAACTGAGCATTCTTTCTTATCCAAAAAATTATCAAAAGTGAAAAAAATAAGTCACAAATATATGTACACAAATGCAACATATGTGAAGACCAATTAAAATAAATCACTAACAAGCCAGGCTCAGTGGCTCAGCCTGTAATCCTATGCCTTTGGGAGGCTGAGATGAGTGGATTGCCTGAGCATGCGGGTTCCTGCCTGGGCAGCAAGACCTCATCTCTACAATAAATCAAAAAATCAGCCAGGTGTGGTAGCGCATGCCTGTAATTCCGGCTACTTGGAAGGCTGAGGCGGAAGGATCGCCGGAAAACAGAAGGTTGAGGCTGCAGTGGCCGGGAGCGGCCACTGCACTCCAGTCTGGGTGACAGAATGAGACTCCAACTCACAAAAATAAAATAAAATAAAATAAATAAACAAATCACTAACATTTCAATATCGGTGCTATTTTTCAGCTAGAATGGTTTGAATTCTTTACAGTCATGACCAGTGAACATGGGAAAAGAAAACGGGGTAAACTTTTAGTCCAAAATGCAATATATCCTTTTTTTTTTTTTGAGTTGGCATCTCACTCTATCACCCAGACTGGAGTGCAGTGGCCGCTTCCGGCCACCGCAACCTTGCCTACTGGGCTCTGGGGATCCTTCCACCTCAGACTTCCAAGTAGCTGGAATTACAGGCATGCACTACCACGCCTGGCTAATTTTTTGATTAATTATAGAGATGAGGTCCCACTACCCAAGCGGGTCTCGAAGCTGCGGGCTCAGGCAGTCCACTCACCTCAGCCTCCCAAAGGCGCGGGATTACAGGCTGAGCCACCAAGCCCGGCTTTATCCTTAAAGCTAATTTAATTAGCATCCAAATCTAACCTCTTTGGATGTTTTAGTATCCTCAAGTGAATTTCTTACCTTCCATATCTCAAAACAAACACAGGAAATAGAATACTGTGCCCCAGCTGAGGGGACATCTCCCATAACCATTCAATAAGAATGCTCTGATAATCAGCTTGTTCACATCCTGGTGCACTAGAGGCTTGACTTTTAGGCTTAAGATATTTAAAGATTAAAACACTGTGGACTGTGAATTAACCTGAGGCATGTTTTTTTCGTTTCTTATCCTGTATCCCAGAATGAAAATACGCTATGATTTAATTAAACACATTTGATCAAAATTCGGTTAATTGACTGAAATGAGTCATCTGCCACAGGTCACATTTTACTGATGGGCAGTTTTGCTGTGGATGCAGTGGACAGCAGTGTTGTGCCCTGGAGTCCCTGCAGTCACTGACGGTCTGTGCACATAGGCTTAGTCTGACCAGCACACCCCTGGGCCCTGCCCATCTTTCTATTTCCACTGGTGGTCATCAATTTTATTTTTGGCTCTGTGTGAAGCATTTCATTCTGGTAGGGCTTCCACTGTCATGTTCTTTAGGTGTCTTTCTTGTTGGGGATTAAGGTTTGGCCCTGACTCACTCCCTGCCTCCCCAAGAAGCTGACAAAAGGTTTGCATCACTGGCCATGTGGACAGTCTGACAGACTCCCATTGACTGCACTAGAATCTCTCTGCCAGCCTGGAGGGAGGGGTTCATGGCTCTCACCCCTGCTCATGATCCCCTCATAGATTTGACTCCTCTTTTTCTTCTGTTATGTTGGAGGATTTTAATTGTTGTCTGATAGCAGGCAAATACTAGGTATTTCTGGCAAAAATCTCATCTTTTAATGTAGGCAATTTTCTTGCCATCTCTTAAGAAGATAATTTTTTTCTCCACATTTTGTCACTTTCTCAGAAAAAAAATATTTGCTATTTTAACAACTTATTATATAAGGTCTCAGAAGGAAGACAGAGAGCGTAATTACTGTGCTAAGTGTATCTAACACAAGTCCAAGCACTGGGCTTCTCTGCTCCCCATTTGGCCTGATACTCTCTTCAACAGATCTCCATGACCCTCTTAAGACATTGTTTCTCATTTCTTGTTTTATTTCTTTCTCTCTCTCTCTCCCCTTTCTTTCTTTCTTTTTCTTTCTTTCTCTCTCTCTCCCCCTCCCTCCCTGTCTTTCTTCCTTTTGTTTCTCTCTCCCTCATTCCTTCCTTCCTTCCCTCCTTATTTTCTTTCTCTCTCCCTTTGTGTTGTTCTTTTTAAACAGAAGAGGTGTATATTGTCCCTCTTCTCGACAACTTTGGACTGAATTTTTTCCCATATGACTCATATATTGAAGCCCTAACCCAGGAGCTCAGAATGTGACTCTTTGGAGACAAGGAAAGAGCGATTGAAGTACAATGGGCTCATTAGGATGGGCCCTAATTTAATGTGATCGATGTCCTCATGAAAGGGGAAATGAGGACACAGACAGAAAGGGAAGCAGGGAGGAGGTGCCCTCTGCAAGCCATGGAGAGAGGCCATAGGAGGGTCCCACCCCATTGGCTTGTGAGCTGACTTCCACCCTCCAGGATGTGAGAACATGAGTGTCTGCTGTCAGTGGTTTGCATGGTCTCCTGTGTGATGGATGCAGGTGGTTTCAGACGTGTGGCTCAGCCATGCTCTGTGTGTTGTACCACAAAGCCAAGAGCTCCTGAATCTCCCAATGTTTTTTTTAATCCATAGAGGGAGACTTTTTGTCTGTCTTGGTCATCATCACAGTTTGATATGTCAGAGTCAGTAACTCTTTTAATATTGAGTACTTGCTTCAGAAGAGTCAGGGGTCCTGCCACTAGGACAGGTGAGTTGAGATTTCAGAACACCTGTGAACCAGAACCTGTTTCCTTGAAACATTGTTGTGGTTTATTCTGCACACACACTCACACTCAAGCTCACTCACATACTCACACACAAATGTTCATATATGCTCACACACACACCCTGTCAGTCACACTTATGCACACCAACACACACTCTCACACACTCATTTTCACACAATGATATACCAAGTCACTTCTTACATACATGCTCACACTCACACTCACAAATGCTCGCATCTCATTCACACTCACACACTCATTTTCACATACTGGCACACTCAGACACATCCTTACACATATACTCACACTCACAAACACTCATACACTCTCTCACACACACTGTCACACACTCAGTCTCATACACTGATGCACCCAGTCCCGGTCCTATTCTTAGACACACACTCACTCTCTTTCACACTCACAAATGTCCATACACTCTCATTCACACTCTTATACTCACACTCAGTCACACTCACACACTCTTACACTCCTCTGAGAAGTGGACATGGGCCCCGCATGGGCCCCTGGTGACTCCTACCCCATGCTGCCCTGCCCTTGGCTTGAGATCCCTAGACTGTCAGGTGCTGCGATCTCACCTGTCCGCTGGCACTTCCTCCCTGCTCTGTGACCTGCTGAAGTAGATGGCAGCTAGGTGTCCCCTTCTCCCAGGTGGCCCTCAAGGGGTTTCTTTGCTTCTCATCCCCCACAGGCTTAAAGAATCCACCCTGCAGGCTCTTGGCCCAGTGTCTGGAGTCATGCTATGGTGATGCTTTCCTTCAGCTTGCAGCATGCTGGGCAAAAGAAAGTAAGAATGTAATCACGTTGGAAAGAGTAATGAAATCAAAATGGAACAGCCGATAACTACTAAGCAGAGGTTTACCAACACATCAAAGCTGGACTGAGCATCCCTCTAGGGCTCTAAGCCGCAGGCCAATGTGACACCCTCATCCCAGGGCTGCTGCCCCAGCACTGCACTCTGACCCCAGCTCCCCATCCTCTCTCTTCTTGTGTTCTAATGGGGATGAGGGCATGGCTCTGCTCCAGGGTGGGCCATACCTTCTCACAGTCTAGAGTGCAATCTCAGATTTGAGTAAGATGTGGGTTGGTGCCTGTCCCTCCTCTCAAGACCCCCTTTCCTAATTCCTTGAGAAAAACAAACCCCACAGTGTTTCTGAGAGGGTGCAGACATGACCTGAGAATGATCAGCAGCACTTTATAAGTGACACAGCATAAATAAGGAGCAAGTTCACGAAGTGTGCCTCTCCCCACAGCGTGCATGACCTGCACAACCCCTTCTCCCTCCCGGCCCTCCCTGCAGTCCTTGGCTTCACAGTTGAGCTGCTTCCCAAAAACACCCAATTCTAGCCAACGACGATGCCAAATCGCTTCCTCCACTTGATCAAACAGCAGCAGCCCACAGAGGGGCCCACCCCAACCCAGAGGTATCTCCCCAGAGCCTAGAAAGTAGAATTGCCTCCAAGAAGTTACATGTACCAGTGCTTACTAAGTTTAATTTGTTAGTGTTGCTTTTGCTAACACATCTGTGCTTTTTCACTTTATTTTCTCTTATCCTTATATATACATGTCCTCAATGAAGAGCATGCACACGCGGTGATGGTGCTCATGGAAATGGAACACGAGTGCTATGATGCTTTGCAGTACCTTTTTGAACTATTATTTGCATAAATGTCTGGAGCACAAGTGAAATGTTGTATGCATAGCTTGCACCTTGGGTAAGTCGGGTCATTTAAGTAGACCCATCAGCCAAGACACACACTGTACTTAGTATCTTATCTTTCAGTTCCTTTCCAGAACTACATCTAGACTAGCAGGTTATGAAAGATGGGTCCCCACAGCCCAGAGCTGACAGAATCATGCCAGGTATCCAGCAGTATTGGCCTCTTGCATTTTATGTTAAAAACTAATTTGAATTGAACATTCTGCTCCAGGTGTTAAACCAACTTAATTTTTTGTGAAATGTTAATATTGTCATGTGTGTGTATCTAAGATAAGTGGATTTGACCCAACATGTATTGAACTCTGGGTCCAAGGATCTCTCATGACAGAGTCCACAGCAACAGGAATACAGGTTCAGCTATAGCAGGAACTAGGGGAATGTTTTTGCAAATGGAATTTCCTAATTTTCTCTCCATGTGTCTTACTAATTTCTCTTGACTTTGCAGATATGGATTGGGAGGTACATACATCACGGCATGTGCATGCTTTTCATTGAGGACACATATACATAAGGATAAGAGAAAAGAAAGCAAGAATCATAACTGCATATGTTTGACAGTTTTCAGAGGAATATAGCAAATCTTTCTCATGTCCCATCTGATCTACTACTACCTTGACACATAATAATTCAAGACGGCAGACTATGGTGCCCCCTTCCACACACTCTTTCCCTTGAAAGTTCTGTTTTATAAAATGTGGTACATATACACAGTGGAATATCATGCAGCCATAAAGAAGGACAAACATATGAACTTTGCAGAAACTTGGGTGGATTCAGAGTCTATCATGCTCAGTGATCTATCACAGCAGCAAAGAAGAGAGTACCATATGTTCTCACTCATAAGCGGACCTTGAACAATTATAATACTATAAGAAAGGGATTGGCAGTAGTGAGAAACTG
>NW_007225338.1:0-942 GCF_000164805.1 Carlito syrichta
AATAGAAATGCAAATTCTTAGGCTCCTATCCCAAATGTTTTGAATCAGTATCTCTTGATTGGAACCCAGCAATCTATATTTAAAGACCTCCAGGTGATTCTGATGCAAAGTCATAGACCCATGGTTTAGATGTTTCTCTGTTCCCTTCACCCCAGGTAGTTCCCATCTTATTTATGTTCATATCACATTTCTAAAAACTAGAATTTTAGGGTAATGGACTTGATTACAATATTCCCTTGGTAGTATTTAGTGCTATATTGATGTTTGGGTGCCTTGGAATTCTTCTTCATATACTCAATACAAATTATATATTTTTTGTTTTGTTTTAGTAAGCACAAAATCTTTTGGTGTTCCTCTTACCACTATTTGTTCTACTTGTTGTCCTTTTCCTGTCTCACTGGCTGCAAATTGTATCTGTGTTGTATGACCTGCTCATCTTAATTGCTGATAGACTTTACCACCATAATATGTGTTTTCGGTTGTAGCAAATAAAATTTTTGCCATATTGATCCAAACTTGGAAGGGCATCTGTGATGTTAGTTATACATCAGTATGCTGCTATACACATTTAAAAGCCAATGGTTTATATTATGTGTGTAGTCATTTTGATTTTTGTGATAGGCAAGGAGAGAATTAGAGCTATGCCCCAACATATGTGCTTTTTCCTGAGCTGTCTATGAGTGAATTGCAATTTTTGTACTAGAAGACAAGCTTTTTGGAATTGAGAATATATCCTGCTTTGTTGGCAGTGGGATGGTAAGGGGGAGGTTGGTTTGTTTTCCTGTTTAAGAATGAATTGACTGGTTGGGCTCGGTGGCTCATGCCTACCATCCTAGCATTTTGGGAGGCCGAGGTGAGATGACTGCCTGAGCCCATGAGTTTGAGACCAGCCCGGGCAACTTGGCGAGACCTCATCTCTATAATAAATCAAAAATTAGCTGG
>NW_007225339.1:0-1950 GCF_000164805.1 Carlito syrichta
ATATTATTGCATTAGACTTTGATTAAAGGAAATGAGCACAGGGGAAAGAAGTAGAGTATAGAGTGCAGAGGTAACATGGTTCTGGAGCCAATATATGAAGTTAAGAGTTTCTAATGTGGAGATGGTGTCCTGACCCAGCTGTTTCCTGTCACAGTAGTGGCAGTGTTCCATTCACATCAAACTTAGCATAGTTTTGCAGTCAGCTACAGTGCAAACTGACTCCTGATTTATTATCTTCCTACACTGACAATGGTTGCTTTTTCATTCACAGCAGAGGCACAGTGGTTTTGAGGACTAGGGAGTGGGTCCTGAGAAATTAGCCTGACCTGTTCCTCCAATTCTTCAAATTTATATAAGCCCAAATTCCCCATATAAAACTTTTTCCGCTAAACTACTTAAAGTGAATTCTGTTGTGTGCAACTGAGCCACGAGCAATGACATAATTAGTACCAGGAGTGGTTGCAGGCAATAGAACATTTAAAAAATAGCAATTGATTATTCTTAAAAACTATTATGGCATTGAGTAACAACTGCTTCAATTATCACCTCTTGTCATCTTAATTAATATGCCTCTTGAAGGCAAGGGTTTGGAAACGAGAATGACCGTTGTGATAGAGCATGATATGGGACATGAGGAAGACTTTGGTATGAGCTGATTTTTTCCAAACTGTGTTTGTGAACTAAAAGAAAGTGATACGCTCATCTCAATATTTTAAATTCTAGCTCTAAGAACTGTCTGAGAATCAAGGAATTTCTATAACTGTTCAGAAAAATCTTTCATCTTTTGTAGCCCCAAGACTAATTTAGATGGAAATCAGATGGAAAGTCTGATGCTGCAGGTTGCTGAATTATAAGGTATGTTGAATTTACAGTTTGTTTTTCACAAAATTGGAAACTTTGACTTGGAATAAGCTAAGCTTCCTCACTGAAATGGTGTCATTTAGGAGGACTTAAATAAATATGCATACTCTGCACCTTTGAACCTAACGAAGTCTCCCTTGCTAGCTGAAGCAGCTCCTTCCTTGTCCGATGATGTTAGCTTGCCTTATTTGAAGACCCTATAACAGCTTGTCTGACAGGTCACTTGCAAAAGGATGACAGTTCTCCTCTTCCAGTATCCCTACTATCTTTATTGCTTCCACACCTGTAGCTAAAGTCAGATCCCTGTATAGCCCAGGGAACATTTGCAATGTCAAACCTAAAGGGAAAAGGCTTATAAATGAAAGGAGTTAAATGATTTTGCTAATATGTTTATAACAGAAGAAGGTTGGAGATTATGTGTGGGGAATGGATTTTGAGGATAGTAGACCAAGGTTTAGGTAGACCTGAATTCATTGATATAGAATTCATTGATATAGTAGACCAAGGTTTAGGTAGACCAGAATTCATTGATAATCATTGATATTGATTATCAGAGATTTGGGATTCAGTGTGAGGCTTGAGCATCTGAGAGTGTTTCTGTTTGGTCTGATGGTTGACTGAATCCTATACTTAATGGTGGCTTAAGGTAAATGAAATTGAGATGCTCCAAACATTTTAGTGTTATAAAAAAGAAGAAATGCAAATCTTAGAATGGGTTTCATATGTGTGATTAGTTCAATTTCTCTATAACTCTGTCTCTAAAGATTATGTAAATCATTGATAAATGCATTGATGAAGAAACATTTTTGACAAGCTATGGCTGTCTTCTATAGACTGGAAATGAAGACAGCACATGCTGTTATTTAAGCAGAATCACAACTTTTGTAGGGAGGATGAAATTTTATGTAGAAAGGGCCAAATGTGGCACTAACCACAACACAAAGACTGAGCACAATTACCTCAATAAAAAGAAACGCAGTAGCAATTTGATGACATAAATATTTAGTGGTGGCTTATTGATCTTGGGACCCTGGGAATAAAATAGGTAAAAAAACCCCAAAAACTCAAGGTCTGGGAACATATGCCTGA
>NW_007225341.1:0-721 GCF_000164805.1 Carlito syrichta
AAGGTTTGTGCTAGCCCTTCCCAGAGGAGGAAGGCAAGCATGTGAGGTCTGAGCACAGGGTAACTCTTGGAGGGACTAGGCCTGGACATGGGCATTGGGAATTGGACAATCATCATTACTTACTCTGTGGTCACTGACTTTCTTTTTCCCTCTGCCTGTGTTCAAAGACTTAGAAAGTTCTCACATAACCACTGTCATTGTTATCAGTTAACAATGAAGAGCACCTGAATGAACAGCCACTTGTTCCTTTTTATGGTGGGTCATGTACTTATTTTTTAAATGACACCTTTCAAGTATAGACATTCCTGTTTATATTTGGAAAGAGAAAAATATATACACAGAGTTTTCTTAACTAAGAAAGATGTGCACTCTCATGGTAAAATGACAGTGGTGGGGGTAGTATTTATTTACCTACACATAGAAACATTTTCTTCTTTGTAACTTTGGAAATACAGTTTGAAGGTTTTTTTTTTTTTTTTGCTATCATATCATTATCTTTTGAGAAGAAATAGATTTATCCCACATTCTTGAACATTTAAAAAAAAATAATTTGGAGTTCTTGGATTGTAATATATTTCTGAAGTCATGTGAAGAACCTGATTTAAAAGTGAATTGACTAGAGCATGTTTTATTACTGAACAATGATCCAGAAGATAACAGAGAATTATGTAAAATAAGTTAATGCGATGAGATTTTGTATTAAGCACCATTGGCTGGAGGG
>NW_007225342.1:0-4674 GCF_000164805.1 Carlito syrichta
ACACACACACACACACACACACACACACACACATATATACACGGAGTTGTATAGTATAACAGCTACATAAAAGTTGCATGAGAAAGGCTAGAAAAATGCATGTTGGAATGTAAGAATGATTATTTTTAGGTGGTGAGACTATGAGTATTTTAAATATATTTATATATGTATTTAATACTGGAAAATAATGATAATGTAACATCAGTAGAATAAAACTGAAATAAGAATATATATACTTCAAACAATACTCACTGCTAAATTACCCTGTTAGATAGTTTTATCTGTTTTCTTCCCCTAACTGTGTGTGAGACAACCCACTCCCTGCACGTTCAGTGATAGGGATCCTGTTCTACTCACTTCTGTATTCCTTTTCTTGTAGCAAACTGGATGATACCTGCTTCTAGTTGAATGAATGAATGAAATACTCTAAGATATTTTATGTGGTCAGTATCTTTCCCTTAATTCCCATTGCTTCTACATCTCCTCCTCCTTGCCAGTATTTTTTGTCGTGGCCCCTGACAAATCTCCCCACTCATTTCCTTTCCTTCTACTGCTCTGGCAGCTTGCTTTGTTTCCTGAGTAACTGAAACTTATTGAGCCTTGGGCCTAAATTTTTTGAAGATAAAATAATGAAAAGTTGTAAAGCACTTAAAAAACATTAGGTAACAGAAAGGGGAGCAAAGAGTTTTGACTAATTTCCCTGTGAAACAATACTCTTTTGCATCATGCAGGCATACCTTCTGTGAAAGGTGGGGGTTGGGATTGGGAGGGAGGGGCATACCTCATCAACTGAGGTACCTGCATGATCAATGTTTATATACCTAATCCTGAATTGTACCCCACATCTTTATAATAAAAATTAAAAAAAAAAAGGAAATAAAAGGGGGAAGAAAATGAATCATTTCCATGCCTATGGGACAGGAATAAAGTTAAAGATAAGTAAAAGATATTTTCTGCAGAAAAGAAAAATCAAGACTACAAACTATGTTTTTCTTTCCTTCTCTACAGAATACACTTCTTGGTTCCTTTATCCTGCAATAATATGGCACAGATGCTATGGAATACTATGAGATAGGAGACAAGAATAAGAACAATGAGCTGAATTTTTTCTGGGCTCTTCTAATATTGGTCTTCAGCAAAGTGAAAAGGAAGGTTTGATTGCTACATCTGAGTATCTCTCCAGAATTCAAACCAAGACTTAACTTTTCTCTAATAAAACTAACCTTTAAAAAAAAATCACAGTTTATAGAAGACACCTTTGCTTCTTCTTTAAAATAATATTATGATCCAGTTCATTGAAATTGGAGGTGAACTAGGTTAAGCATTAATTTCAAGCAGATAACAAATATTAGGAACTTAAATTTCATCTAACTTTAACCCCCACCTCATCCTATGTTGGTTAGAATCTGAGTGTAAGGGTGTTGGCAGAATTTGCTTTGGAAACTCTGGTATGGTTGATATGACAATAAAACTTTAGGGCATTGTTGTCTTCATTGACTCAAATTGACAGATGGCCCATTATGGGAGTGTACATGTTTGGAGATGAAAAGAAAATACATCACGCTAACGTCCATTCATTGTGCTATTGCAGAGTTGGGAGATGATAACTGAGTGGGATGAGAATAAGCAACCAGAAAAGAAAGATTAAAATAAAAATTTATTCCTCGTGAAAGCTTGTCAGTTGAATTGAAGTTTGCTTAATAGATCACTGTTTCTCGTCAGCCATATAGAGAAGTCAACCCTATCAGGTATTTACTTGCCACTGCTTAATGCAAGTTTTAAACTTCCTCCACTATGACTACAGGTAGAACTACAGTTAAGTAAAACTGAATACAAGCTAATAAAATTCTTATGCAAGAACAAATAAGAAAGTTTGGTTTTCTTCCCCATCTTTTGGGTGGTTTTGACAGTGCGTGCCGGGTAACGCAGATGATGGAGCAACTAGAAAGGCTCTGTTTCCCTATAGTTTTGTTCAAGGTATTATAGAACAGTTTGAAATTATAGGTCAAATGGAATAAAATCAAACTTTGAACACATGATGCGAATAGGCTCTTAAAACTGTCGTTGTGGATTCAGAAGATTAGTTTAGCAGAAACTATTACAAAAGGCTTAGTAATTTTGGCTAAGCTGATAAACTTGGAGTGAGTAAGTGTGATGTATCTGTCAAACGACACTGTTAATTAGCAAGACCTTGAATCTAGACAAGAAAAGTGATAGTCTTTTGTGACATTGTGGTCATTTTCAGGATGCTTGTAGAAGTGCACCTATCTACTTATCTACCTGTTTCCTATCATCTCTTTGCCCATCCCCATCTTTGATATCCACTTATAAATAACTGAAAATTTCAGATAATGAGTGAATCTTAAGTCAGGCCACACACAGGCTACATGTTAATGGAACCAGACAGATTTTGCCTGTCTTCAAATATACCAAGGACAGTGATGCCGAAGACAATTCTCTGAGGTTCCAAGGAAGACCTTCAAGAAGAAACGTGTCAGCTCAAAATTTTGAAATTTTCTAAATGACAGACTTTCTTAAAAGAGCGTACTACGTTAGAAGGTAGTAAATTCCATTTTATAGGGGCAATGGTGCATTAGCATTTGGTCTCAGGGCAGGTATGTTGTTAGGAGGGCTAAATAATCAGGATTACTTAATCAGATTAGGATTAAAAAATCAGAAGCACTTAATAATCCGATGAGAACCTTGGCTAGATGACCATAAGCCCTCTTCTAACTTTAGGGTCCACCATTCTATCATCTCTGAGTTAGGCGTATGGTGCTCATCAAACCCCTGAACCATGAAACTCCTGGATTCTTCAGGCCCACAAATCTGGGCCTAAAGATACTATGGCAGAGTCCACAAATCATTCACAGAATTGGATAGTGCAATTGAGAATGAGTGAATACTAAGGACAAGGCCGGTATGGCTACATTTATTCTTTTTGATGGCTACTTGGTATATTTTTAACCTTGGCCTCTAGGAATGTAAAGCCAATACATTAACCCTGATGACACTACCTCTTTTCCAAAGATTCCCATTTAATTAATGGAAACATAAGGCTTGTCAAAATGAGGAAATGAGGCCATTTCTCCTTTCCAAAGAGCTCCTGCAGTAAATCACAACACTCTGCTGAAGATTGCTTTCTCACATTTTAGCAGCATAACATTTATTGAGAAATAGTCTTGCTGGTTAGAATTTTTGTTGAATGCCATAAAATATTATTTTAAAAACTCTAATCTTAAGAGATATCTGTATGTGGTATCGCTAACACATACACACACAAACATACACAAATGTATAAGTACTATTCATTTTTCCCATGTTGGCATGTTGTAAAATTCTGTTTTCTTTTCATTCCTAGATGTTGTAAATAAACTGGATCTGTACAGTAGGTTTTTGTCAGACTCCCAGAAAGACAATTTTATTTTATAGCACATCCTAGAGTGACAGCCAGAAACTGTTCTGCTCCACCTCAGCACAAACAAAATTAGCTTTTCACAATATTTTTGCAGATGTTAAAGGTCATTAATAGAATGAAACCAGATGACTAAAGCAATACATTCAGAATGATTGGGTTTTATTTGTCTCCCTAGCTTAAAGACACAGAGTCCACTTTTCTCTTCTACTTGGCTACATTTCAATTTTTTTTTTTTCAGTTACTTAAAGGTTTCTAAAATCATAAAAGTGGTAGGATATGTATTTCTTGGCTTATGCCACTTTCCTAGTTTGACAGAGTTGAAATTTTATTAGGATGAGAATAATATTAACTGTTCAAATATCTACACTGCTTAACAACTACCCAAGATTTCTGTTTATACTGAGGTCAAACCTTTGTTATGAATCTCATGAAATCCTCTTTCCAATTAAAAAGAAAAGAAGAGATAATTAACCAGAAGAAACACTAGAGTATTTGTCTTTCAGAATAGAAAGGAAAAAGCTATAATACAGTGACTCTAGTTGGTTAAAGGGTGCCACAAGCTTTTTTAGGACAGAATGCTTACACTGCCTGTCCATACCTGTTCCTGTTTTATTTGTAGCATTTGGCCCACACATATATAAAGAAACTGCAGCTAATACAACTGAATATGTTTATACTAGCAGTATCTACAGATCAGTTTGAAATTAGTATAACTTCTAGAATGATCCTGCCTTTATTATTCACAAGAGGATTATTTGGAAAATAATTTTTATCATGCAGGCAGCAAAACAAAACACAATTCATTACGTTTCTCAGTGAAAATGGAATAGAAACATACAGCTTGTCCTGGTTCCCAGATTTGCTTGTGGATATGGGGTGCATGTTGAAGGAATTATGGGTTGTGCTCCCATCAGGGATAGAACAGTTCCCAGTTCCCATACAGCAAATCACATGGTAAGGCAACTCTTCTGCAGAAGTAGGGTAAGGGTTATTGCTATTATATGGTGCTTCTCCTTTGTAGGAAAGATAAAAGGTTGTAAGTACAAAGGTGAGGAAATACAATATTAAAAGGTGTGAAGTTTTTTTGGGATATCTTCTCTTTTTATCTTGGGGTTCCAGATATAATGGGGCTGGGTGTGAAAGTCTGAGAGAGCAAGCTGAACAGTTATTATTAAAAATATTTGTTGGGATGCTTCTGCATGCCAGGCACTGTTTGGGTTGCTGAGAATACAGTGGTGGATATACAGGCATACTTC
>NW_007225343.1:0-4607 GCF_000164805.1 Carlito syrichta
AAAAGTTGCATGAGAAAGGCTAGAAAAATGCATGTTGGAATGTAAGAATGATTATTTTTAGGTGGTGAGACTATGAGTATTTTTAAATATATTTATATATGTATTTAATACTGGAAAATAATGATAATGTAACATCAGTAGAATAAAACTGAAATAAGAATATATATACTTCAAACAATACTCACTGCTAAATTACCCTGTTAGATAGTTTTATCTGTTTTCTTCCCCTAACTGTGTGTGAGACAACCCACTCCCTGCACGTTCAGTGATAGGGATCCTGTTCTACTCACTTCTGTATTCCTTTTCTTGTAGCAAACTGGATGATACCTGCTTCTAGTTGAATGAATGAATGAAATACTCTAAGATATTTTATGTGGTCAGTATCTTTCCCTTAATTCTCATTGCTTCTACATCTCCTCCTCCTTGCCAGTATTTTTTGTCGTGGCCCCTGACAAATCTCCCCACTCATTTCCTTTCCTTCTACTGCTCTGGCAGCTTGCTTTGTTTCCTGAGTAACTGAAACTTATTGAGCCTTGGGCCTAAATTTTTTGAAGATAAAATAATGAAAAGTTGTAAAGCACTTAAAAAACATTAGGTAACAGAAAGGGGAGCAAAGAGTTTTGACTAATTTCCCTGTGAAACAATACTCTTTTGCATCATGCAGGCATACCTTCTGTGAAAGGTGGGGGTTGGGATTGGGAGGGAGGGGCATACCTCATCAACTGAGGTACCTGCATGATCAATGTTTATATACCTAATCCTGAATTGTACCCCACATCTTTATAATAAAAATTAAAAAAAAAAAGGAAATAAAAGGGGGAAGAAAATGAATCATTTCCATGCCTATGGGACAGGAATAAAGTTAAAGATAAGTAAAAGATATTTTCTGCAGAAAAGAAAAATCAAGACTACAAACTATGTTTTTCTTTCCTTCTCTACAGAATACACTTCTTGGTTCCTTTATCCTGCAATAATATGGCACAGATGCTATGGAATACTATGAGATAGGAGACAAGAATAAGAACAATGAGCTGAATTTTTTCTGGGCTCTTCTAATATTGGTCTTCAGCAAAGTGAAAAGGAAGGTTTGATTGCTACATCTGAGTATCTCTCCAGAATTCAAACCAAGACTTAACTTTTCTCTAATAAAACTAACCTTTAAAAAAAAATCACAGTTTATAGAAGACACCTTTGCTTCTTCTTTAAAATAATATTATGATCCAGTTCATTGAAATTGGAGGTGAACTAGGTTAAGCATTAATTTCAAGCAGATAACAAATATTAGGAACTTAAATTTCATCTAACTTTAACCCCCACCTCATCCTATGTTGGTTAGAATCTGAGTGTAAGGGTGTTGGCAGAATTTGCTTTGGAAACTCTGGTATGGTTGATATGACAATAAAACTTTAGGGCATTGTTGTCTTCATTGACTCAAATTGACAGATGGCCCATTATGGGAGTGTACATGTTTGGAGATGAAAAGAAAATACATCACGCTAACGTCCATTCATTGTGCTATTGCAGAGTTGGGAGATGATAACTGAGTGGGATGAGAATAAGCAACCAGAAAAGAAAGATTAAAATAAAAATTTATTCCTCGTGAAAGCTTGTCAGTTGAATTGAAGTTTGCTTAATAGATCACTGTTTCTCGTCAGCCATATAGAGAAGTCAACCCTATCAGGTATTTACTTGCCACTGCTTAATGCAAGTTTTAAACTTCCTCCACTATGACTACAGGTAGAACTACAGTTAAGTAAAACTGAATACAAGCTAATAAAATTCTTATGCAAGAACAAATAAGAAAGTTTGGTTTTCTTCCCCATCTTTTGGGTGGTTTTGACAGTGCGTGCCGGGTAACGCAGATGATGGAGCAACTAGAAAGGCTCTGTTTCCCTATAGTTTTGTTCAAGGTATTATAGAACAGTTTGAAATTATAGGTCAAATGGAATAAAATCAAACTTTGAACACATGATGCGAATAGGCTCTTAAAACTGTCGTTGTGGATTCAGAAGATTAGTTTAGCAGAAACTATTACAAAAGGCTTAGTAATTTTGGCTAAGCTGATAAACTTGGAGTGAGTAAGTGTGATGTATCTGTCAAACGACACTGTTAATTAGCAAGACCTTGAATCTAGACAAGAAAAGTGATAGTCTTTTGTGACATTGTGGTCATTTTCAGGATGCTTGTAGAAGTGCACCTATCTACTTATCTACCTGTTTCCTATCATCTCTTTGCCCATCCCCATCTTTGATATCCACTTATAAATAACTGAAAATTTCAGATAATGAGTGAATCTTAAGTCAGGCCACACACAGGCTACATGTTAATGGAACCAGACAGATTTTGCCTGTCTTCAAATATACCAAGGACAGTGATGCCGAAGACAATTCTCTGAGGTTCCAAGGAAGACCTTCAAGAAGAAACGTGTCAGCTCAAAATTTTGAAATTTTCTAAATGACAGACTTTCTTAAAAGAGCGTACTACGTTAGAAGGTAGTAAATTCCATTTTATAGGGGCAATGGTGCATTAGCATTTGGTCTCAGGGCAGGTATGTTGTTAGGAGGGCTAAATAATCAGGATTACTTAATCAGATTAGGATTAAAAAATCAGAAGCACTTAATAATCCGATGAGAACCTTGGCTAGATGACCATAAGCCCTCTTCTAACTTTAGGGTCCACCATTCTATCATCTCTGAGTTAGGCGTATGGTGCTCATCAAACCCCTGAACCATGAAACTCCTGGATTCTTCAGGCCCACAAATCTGGGCCTAAAGATACTATGGCAGAGTCCACAAATCATTCACAGAATTGGATAGTGCAATTGAGAATGAGTGAATACTAAGGACAAGGCCGGTATGGCTACATTTATTCTTTTTGATGGCTACTTGGTATATTTTTAACCTTGGCCTCTAGGAATGTAAAGCCAATACATTAACCCTGATGACACTACCTCTTTTCCAAAGATTCCCATTTAATTAATGGAAACATAAGGCTTGTCAAAATGAGGAAATGAGGCCATTTCTCCTTTCCAAAGAGCTCCTGCAGTAAATCACAACACTCTGCTGAAGATTGCTTTCTCACATTTTAGCAGCATAACATTTATTGAGAAATAGTCTTGCTGGTTAGAATTTTTGTTGAATGCCATAAAATATTATTTTAAAAACTCTAATCTTAAGAGATATCTGTATGTGGTATCGCTAACACATACACACACAAACATACACAAATGTATAAGTACTATTCATTTTTCCCATGTTGGCATGTTGTAAAATTCTGTTTTCTTTTCATTCCTAGATGTTGTAAATAAACTGGATCTGTACAGTAGGTTTTTGTCAGACTCCCAGAAAGACAATTTTATTTTATAGCACATCCTAGAGTGACAGCCAGAAACTGTTCTGCTCCACCTCAGCACAAACAAAATTAGCTTTTCACAATATTTTTGCAGATGTTAAAGGTCATTAATAGAATGAAACCAGATGACTAAAGCAATACATTCAGAATGATTGGGTTTTATTTGTCTCCCTAGCTTAAAGACACAGAGTCCACTTTTCTCTTCTACTTGGCTACATTTCAATTTTTTTTTTTTCAGTTACTTAAAGGTTTCTAAAATCATAAAAGTGGTAGGATATGTATTTCTTGGCTTATGCCACTTTCCTAGTTTGACAGAGTTGAAATTTTATTAGGATGAGAATAATATTAACTGTTCAAATATCTACACTGCTTAACAACTACCCAAGATTTCTGTTTATACTGAGGTCAAACCTTTGTTATGAATCTCATGAAATCCTCTTTCCAATTAAAAAGAAAAGAAGAGATAATTAACCAGAAGAAACACTAGAGTATTTGTCTTTCAGAATAGAAAGGAAAAAGCTATAATACAGTGACTCTAGTTGGTTAAAGGGTGCCACAAGCTTTTTTAGGACAGAATGCTTACACTGCCTGTCCATACCTGTTCCTGTTTTATTTGTAGCATTTGGCCCACACATATATAAAGAAACTGCAGCTAATACAACTGAATATGTTTATACTAGCAGTATCTACAGATCAGTTTGAAATTAGTATAACTTCTAGAATGATCCTGCCTTTATTATTCACAAGAGGATTATTTGGAAAATAATTTTTATCATGCAGGCAGCAAAACAAAACACAATTCATTACGTTTCTCAGTGAAAATGGAATAGAAACATACAGCTTGTCCTGGTTCCCAGATTTGCTTGTGGATATGGGGTGCATGTTGAAGGAATTATGGGTTGTGCTCCCATCAGGGATAGAACAGTTCCCAGTTCCCATACAGCAAATCACATGGTAAGGCAACTCTTCTGCAGAAGTAGGGTAAGGGTTATTGCTATTATATGGTGCTTCTCCTTTGTAGGAAAGATAAAAGGTTGTAAGTACAAAGGTGAGGAAATACAATATTAAAAGGTGTGAAGTTTTTTTGGGATATCTTCTCTTTTTATCTTGGGGTTCCAGATATAATGGGGCTGGGTGTGAAAGTCTGAGAGAGCAAGCTGAACAGTTATTATTAAAAATATTTGTTGGGATGCTTCTGCATGCCAGGCACTGTTTGGGTTGCTGAGAATACAGTGGTGGATATACAGGCATACTTC
>NW_007225344.1:0-4471 GCF_000164805.1 Carlito syrichta
CAGTAGAATAAAACTGAAATAAGAATATATATACTTCAAACAATACTCACTGCTAAATTACCCTGTTAGATAGTTTTATCTGTTTTCTTCCCCTAACTGTGTGTGAGACAACCCACTCCCTGCACGTTCAGTGATAGGGATCCTGTTCTACTCACTTCTGTATTCCTTTTCTTGTAGCAAACTGGATGATACCTGCTTCTAGTTGAATGAATGAATGAAATACTCTAAGATATTTTATGTGGTCAGTATCTTTCCCTTAATTCTCATTGCTTCTACATCTCCTCCTCCTTGCCAGTATTTTTTGTCGTGGCCCCTGACAAATCTCCCCACTCATTTCCTTTCCTTCTACTGCTCTGGCAGCTTGCTTTGTTTCCTGAGTAACTGAAACTTATTGAGCCTTGGGCCTAAATTTTTTGAAGATAAAATAATGAAAAGTTGTAAAGCACTTAAAAAACATTAGGTAACAGAAAGGGGAGCAAAGAGTTTTGACTAATTTCCCTGTGAAACAATACTCTTTTGCATCATGCAGGCATACCTTCTGTGAAAGGTGGGGGTTGGGATTGGGAGGGAGGGGCATACCTCATCAACTGAGGTACCTGCATGATCAATGTTTATATACCTAATCCTGAATTGTACCCCACATCTTTTATAATAAAAATTAAAAAAAAAAAGGTATAAAAGGGGGAAGAAAAATGATTCTTTCCATGCCTATGGGACAGGAATAAAGTTAAAGATAAGTAAAAGATATTTTCTGCAGAAAAGAAAAATCAAGACTACAAACTATGTTTTTCTTTCCTTCTCTACAGAATACACTTCTTGGTTCCTTTATCCTGCAATAATATGGCACAGATGCTATGGAATACTATGAGATAGGAGACAAGAATAAGAACAATGAGCTGAATTTTTTCTGGGCTCTTCTAATATTGGTCTTCAGCAAAGTGAAAAGGAAGGTTTGATTGCTACATCTGAGTATCTCTCCAGAATTCAAACCAAGACTTAACTTTTCTCTAATAAAACTAACCTTTAAAAAAAAATCACAGTTTATAGAAGACACCTTTGCTTCTTCTTTAAAATAATATTATGATCCAGTTCATTGAAATTGGAGGTGAACTAGGTTAAGCATTAATTTCAAGCAGATAACAAATATTAGGAACTTAAATTTCATCTAACTTTAACCCCCACCTCATCCTATGTTGGTTAGAATCTGAGTGTAAGGGTGTTGGCAGAATTTGCTTTGGAAACTCTGGTATGGTTGATATGACAATAAAACTTTAGGGCATTGTTGTCTTCATTGACTCAAATTGACAGATGGCCCATTATGGGAGTGTACATGTTTGGAGATGAAAAGAAAATACATCACGCTAACGTCCATTCATTGTGCTATTGCAGAGTTGGGAGATGATAACTGAGTGGGATGAGAATAAGCAACCAGAAAAGAAAGATTAAAATAAAAATTTATTCCTCGTGAAAGCTTGTCAGTTGAATTGAAGTTTGCTTAATAGATCACTGTTTCTCGTCAGCCATATAGAGAAGTCAACCCTATCAGGTATTTACTTGCCACTGCTTAATGCAAGTTTTAAACTTCCTCCACTATGACTACAGGTAGAACTACAGTTAAGTAAAACTGAATACAAGCTAATAAAATTCTTATGCAAGAACAAATAAGAAAGTTTGGTTTTCTTCCCCATCTTTTGGGTGGTTTTGACAGTGCGTGCCGGGTAACGCAGATGATGGAGCAACTAGAAAGGCTCTGTTTCCCTATAGTTTTGTTCAAGGTATTATAGAACAGTTTGAAATTATAGGTCAAATGGAATAAAATCAAACTTTGAACACATGATGCGAATAGGCTCTTAAAACTGTCGTTGTGGATTCAGAAGATTAGTTTAGCAGAAACTATTACAAAAGGCTTAGTAATTTTGGCTAAGCTGATAAACTTGGAGTGAGTAAGTGTGATGTATCTGTCAAACGACACTGTTAATTAGCAAGACCTTGAATCTAGACAAGAAAAGTGATAGTCTTTTGTGACATTGTGGTCATTTTCAGGATGCTTGTAGAAGTGCACCTATCTACTTATCTACCTGTTTCCTATCATCTCTTTGCCCATCCCCATCTTTGATATCCACTTATAAATAACTGAAAATTTCAGATAATGAGTGAATCTTAAGTCAGGCCACACACAGGCTACATGTTAATGGAACCAGACAGATTTTGCCTGTCTTCAAATATACCAAGGACAGTGATGCCGAAGACAATTCTCTGAGGTTCCAAGGAAGACCTTCAAGAAGAAACGTGTCAGCTCAAAATTTTGAAATTTTCTAAATGACAGACTTTCTTAAAAGAGCGTACTACGTTAGAAGGTAGTAAATTCCATTTTATAGGGGCAATGGTGCATTAGCATTTGGTCTCAGGGCAGGTATGTTGTTAGGAGGGCTAAATAATCAGGATTACTTAATCAGATTAGGATTAAAAAATCAGAAGCACTTAATAATCCGATGAGAACCTTGGCTAGATGACCATAAGCCCTCTTCTAACTTTAGGGTCCACCATTCTATCATCTCTGAGTTAGGCGTATGGTGCTCATCAAACCCCTGAACCATGAAACTCCTGGATTCTTCAGGCCCACAAATCTGGGCCTAAAGATACTATGGCAGAGTCCACAAATCATTCACAGAATTGGATAGTGCAATTGAGAATGAGTGAATACTAAGGACAAGGCCGGTATGGCTACATTTATTCTTTTTGATGGCTACTTGGTATATTTTTAACCTTGGCCTCTAGGAATGTAAAGCCAATACATTAACCCTGATGACACTACCTCTTTTCCAAAGATTCCCATTTAATTAATGGAAACATAAGGCTTGTCAAAATGAGGAAATGAGGCCATTTCTCCTTTCCAAAGAGCTCCTGCAGTAAATCACAACACTCTGCTGAAGATTGCTTTCTCACATTTTAGCAGCATAACATTTATTGAGAAATAGTCTTGCTGGTTAGAATTTTTGTTGAATGCCATAAAATATTATTTTAAAAACTCTAATCTTAAGAGATATCTGTATGTGGTATCGCTAACACATACACACACAAACATACACAAATGTATAAGTACTATTCATTTTTCCCATGTTGGCATGTTGTAAAATTCTGTTTTCTTTTCATTCCTAGATGTTGTAAATAAACTGGATCTGTACAGTAGGTTTTTGTCAGACTCCCAGAAAGACAATTTTATTTTATAGCACATCCTAGAGTGACAGCCAGAAACTGTTCTGCTCCACCTCAGCACAAACAAAATTAGCTTTTCACAATATTTTTGCAGATGTTAAAGGTCATTAATAGAATGAAACCAGATGACTAAAGCAATACATTCAGAATGATTGGGTTTTATTTGTCTCCCTAGCTTAAAGACACAGAGTCCACTTTTCTCTTCTACTTGGCTACATTTCAATTTTTTTTTTTTCAGTTACTTAAAGGTTTCTAAAATCATAAAAGTGGTAGGATATGTATTTCTTGGCTTATGCCACTTTCCTAGTTTGACAGAGTTGAAATTTTATTAGGATGAGAATAATATTAACTGTTCAAATATCTACACTGCTTAACAACTACCCAAGATTTCTGTTTATACTGAGGTCAAACCTTTGTTATGAATCTCATGAAATCCTCTTTCCAATTAAAAAGAAAAGAAGAGATAATTAACCAGAAGAAACACTAGAGTATTTGTCTTTCAGAATAGAAAGGAAAAAGCTATAATACAGTGACTCTAGTTGGTTAAAGGGTGCCACAAGCTTTTTTAGGACAGAATGCTTACACTGCCTGTCCATACCTGTCCTGTTTTATTTGTAGCATTTGGCCCACACATATATAAAGAAACTGCAGCTAATACAACTGAATATGTTTATACTAGCAGTATCTACAGATCAGTTTGAAATTAGTATAACTTCTAGAATGATCCTGCCTTTATTATTCACAAGAGGATTATTTGGAAAATAATTTTTATCATGCAGGCAGCAAAACAAAACACAATTCATTACGTTTCTCAGTGAAAATGGAATAGAAACATACAGCTTGTCCTGGTTCCCAGATTTGCTTGTGGATATGGGGTGCATGTTGAAGGAATTATGGGTTGTGCTCCCATCAGGGATAGAACAGTTCCCAGTTCCCATACAGCAAATCACATGGTAAGGCAACTCTTCTGCAGAAGTAGGGTAAGGGTTATTGCTATTATATGGTGCTTCTCCTTTGTAGGAAAGATAAAAGGTTGTAAGTACAAAGGTGAGGAAATACAATATTAAAAGGTGTGAAGTTTTTTTGGGATATCTTCTCTTTTTATCTTGGGGTTCCAGATATAATGGGGCTGGGTGTGAAAGTCTGAGAGAGCAAGCTGAACAGTTATTATTAAAAATATTTGTTGGGATGCTTCTGCATGCCAGGCACTGTTTGGGTTGCTGAGAATACAGTGGTGGATATACAGGCATACTTC
>NW_007225345.1:0-32840 GCF_000164805.1 Carlito syrichta
CATTGCTTCTACATCTCCTCCTCCTTGCCAGTATTTTTTGTCGTGGCCCCTGACAAATCTCCCCACTCATTTCCTTTCCTTCTACTGCTCTGGCAGCTTGCTTTGTTTCCTGAGTAACTGAAACTTATTGAGCCTTGGGCCTAAATTTTTTGAAGATAAAATAATGAAAAGTTGTAAAGCACTTAAAAAACATTAGGTAACAGAAAGGGGAGCAAAGAGTTTTGACTAATTTCCCTGTGAAACAATACTCTTTTGCATCATGCAGGCATACCTTCTGTGAAAGGTGGGGGTTGGGATTGGGAGGGAGGGGCATACCTCATCAACTGAGGTACCTGCATGATCAATGTTTATATACCTAATCCTGAATTGTACCCCACATCTTTATAATAAAAATTAAAAAAAAAAAGGAAATAAAAGGGGGAAGAAAATGAATCATTTCCATGCCTATGGGACAGGAATAAAGTTAAAGATAAGTAAAAGATATTTTCTGCAGAAAAGAAAAATCAAGACTACAAACTATGTTTTTCTTTCCTTCTCTACAGAATACACTTCTTGGTTCCTTTATCCTGCAATAATATGGCACAGATGCTATGGAATACTATGAGATAGGAGACAAGAATAAGAACAATGAGCTGAATTTTTTCTGGGCTCTTCTAATATTGGTCTTCAGCAAAGTGAAAAGGAAGGTTTGATTGCTACATCTGAGTATCTCTCCAGAATTCAAACCAAGACTTAACTTTTCTCTAATAAAACTAACCTTTAAAAAAAAATCACAGTTTATAGAAGACACCTTTGCTTCTTCTTTAAAATAATATTATGATCCAGTTCATTGAAATTGGAGGTGAACTAGGTTAAGCATTAATTTCAAGCAGATAACAAATATTAGGAACTTAAATTTCATCTAACTTTAACCCCCACCTCATCCTATGTTGGTTAGAATCTGAGTGTAAGGGTGTTGGCAGAATTTGCTTTGGAAACTCTGGTATGGTTGATATGACAATAAAACTTTAGGGCATTGTTGTCTTCATTGACTCAAATTGACAGATGGCCCATTATGGGAGTGTACATGTTTGGAGATGAAAAGAAAATACATCACGCTAACGTCCATTCATTGTGCTATTGCAGAGTTGGGAGATGATAACTGAGTGGGATGAGAATAAGCAACCAGAAAAGAAAGATTAAAATAAAAATTTATTCCTCGTGAAAGCTTGTCAGTTGAATTGAAGTTTGCTTAATAGATCACTGTTTCTCGTCAGCCATATAGAGAAGTCAACCCTATCAGGTATTTACTTGCCACTGCTTAATGCAAGTTTTAAACTTCCTCCACTATGACTACAGGTAGAACTACAGTTAAGTAAAACTGAATACAAGCTAATAAAATTCTTATGCAAGAACAAATAAGAAAGTTTGGTTTTCTTCCCCATCTTTTGGGTGGTTTTGACAGTGCGTGCCGGGTAACGCAGATGATGGAGCAACTAGAAAGGCTCTGTTTCCCTATAGTTTTGTTCAAGGTATTATAGAACAGTTTGAAATTATAGGTCAAATGGAATAAAATCAAACTTTGAACACATGATGCGAATAGGCTCTTAAAACTGTCGTTGTGGATTCAGAAGATTAGTTTAGCAGAAACTATTACAAAAGGCTTAGTAATTTTGGCTAAGCTGATAAACTTGGAGTGAGTAAGTGTGATGTATCTGTCAAACGACACTGTTAATTAGCAAGACCTTGAATCTAGACAAGAAAAGTGATAGTCTTTTGTGACATTGTGGTCATTTTCAGGATGCTTGTAGAAGTGCACCTATCTACTTATCTACCTGTTTCCTATCATCTCTTTGCCCATCCCCATCTTTGATATCCACTTATAAATAACTGAAAATTTCAGATAATGAGTGAATCTTAAGTCAGGCCACACACAGGCTACATGTTAATGGAACCAGACAGATTTTGCCTGTCTTCAAATATACCAAGGACAGTGATGCCGAAGACAATTCTCTGAGGTTCCAAGGAAGACCTTCAAGAAGAAACGTGTCAGCTCAAAATTTTGAAATTTTCTAAATGACAGACTTTCTTAAAAGAGCGTACTACGTTAGAAGGTAGTAAATTCCATTTTATAGGGGCAATGGTGCATTAGCATTTGGTCTCAGGGCAGGTATGTTGTTAGGAGGGCTAAATAATCAGGATTACTTAATCAGATTAGGATTGAAAAATCAGAAGCACTTAATAATCCGATGAGAACCTTGGCTAGATGACCATAAGCCCTCTTCTAACTTTAGGGTCCACCATTCTATCATCTCTGAGTTAGGCGTATGGTGCTCATCAAACCCCTGAACCATGAAACTCCTGGATTCTTCAGGCCCACAAATCTGGGCCTAAAGATACTATGGCAGAGTCCACAAATCATTCACAGAATTGGATAGTGCAATTGAGAATGAGTGAATACTAAGGACAAGGCCGGTATGGCTACATTTATTCTTTTTGATGGCTACTTGGTATATTTTTAACCTTGGCCTCTAGGAATGTAAAGCCAATACATTAACCCTGATGACACTACCTCTTTCCAAAGATTCCCATTTAATTAATGGAAACATAAGGCTTGTCAAAATGAGGAAATGAGGCCATTTCTCCTTTCCAAAGAGCTCCTGCAGTAAATCACAACACTCTGCTGAAGATTGCTTTCTCACATTTTAGCAGCATAACATTTATTGAGAAATAGTCTTGCTGGTTAGAATTTTTGTTGAATGCCATAAAATATTATTTTAAAAACTCTAATCTTAAGAGATATCTGTATGTGGTATCGCTAACACATACACACACAAACATACACAAATGTATAAGTACTATTCATTTTTCCCATGTTGGCATGTTGTAAAATTCTGTTTTCTTTTCATTCCTAGATGTTGTAAATAAACTGGATCTGTACAGTAGGTTTTTGTCAGACTCCCAGAAAGACAATTTTATTTTATAGCACATCCTAGAGTGACAGCCAGAAACTGTTCTGCTCCACCTCAGCACAAACAAAATTAGCTTTTCACAATATTTTTGCAGATGTTAAAGGTCATTAATAGAATGAAACCAGATGACTAAAGCAATACATTCAGAATGATTGGGTTTTATTTGTCTCCCTAGCTTAAAGACACAGAGTCCACTTTTCTCTTCTACTTGGCTACATTTCAATTTTTTTTTTTTCAGTTACTTAAAGGTTTCTAAAATCATAAAAGTGGTAGGATATGTATTTCTTGGCTTATGCCACTTTCCTAGTTTGACAGAGTTGAAATTTTATTAGGATGAGAATAATATTAACTGTTCAAATATCTACACTGCTTAACAACTACCCAAGATTTCTGTTTATACTGAGGTCAAACCTTTGTTATGAATCTCATGAAATCCTCTTTCCAATTAAAAAGAAAAGAAGAGATAATTAACCAGAAGAACACTAGAGTATTTGTCTTTCAGATAGAAAGGAAAAAGCTATAATACAGTGACTCTAGTTGGTTAAAGGTTGCCACAAGCTTTTTTAGGACAGAATGCTTACACTGCCTGTCCATACCTGTTCCTGTTTTATTTGTAGCATTTGGCCCACACATATATAAAGAAACTGCAGCTAATACAACTGAATATGTTTATACTAGCAGTATCTACAGATCAGTTTGAAATTAGTATAACTTCTAGAATGATCCTGCCTTTATTATTCACAAGAGGATTATTTGGAAAATAATTTTTATCATGCAGGCAGCAAAACAAAACACAATTCATTACGTTTCTCAGTGAAAATGGAATAGAAACATACAGCTTGTCCTGGTTCCCAGATTTGCTTGTGGATATGGGGTGCATGTTGAAGGAATTATGGGTTGTGCTCCCATCAGGGATAGAACAGTTCCCAGTTCCCATACAGCAAATCACATGGTAAGGCAACTCTTCTGCAGAAGTAGGGTAAGGGTTATTGCTATTATATGGTGCTTCTCCTTTGTAGGAAAGATAAAAGGTTGTAAGTACAAAGGTGAGGAAATACAATATTAAAAGGTGTGAAGTTTTTTTGGGATATCTTCTCTTTTTATCTTGGGGTTCCAGATATAATGGGGCTGGGTGTGAAAGTCTGAGAGAGCAAGCTGAACAGTTATTATTAAAAATATTTGTTGGGATGCTTCTGCATGCCAGGCACTGTTTGGGTTGCTGAGAATACAGTGGTGGATATACAGGCATACTTCAGTGATATTGTGGATTTGGTTCCAGAGTACCACAATAAAGTGAACACACAATTAATAGGTCATATGAACTTTTGGTTTCCCAATCCATATAAAAGTCATGTTTACACTGTACTGTAGTCCATTAAATAGACAATAACATTATGCCCAATCTGAGCCTTGTCATCTTTGTACTAGTGGAGTGACTTGACTCATTTTGATGGCTGTTGCCAGACTAGGGTGGCGATTGCTGAGGGTTGGGGCAGTGTGGCAATTTCTTAAATTAAGACAACAGTAAATTTGTCAAATTGATGGACTCATAAACGATTTCTCTGTAGCATGTGATGCTGTTTGATAGCATTTTACTCACAGTAGAATTTCTTTCAAAATTGGAATCAGTTGTCTCAAACTCTGCTGCTGTTTTATCAATGGAGTTTATGTAATATACTAAATCTTTTGTTGCATTTCAACAACGTTCACAAAGCATTTTCACCAGGAGTAGAAATCATATTTTTTGCTCATCCATAAGAGGCAGCAACTTAGGCATATCTTCAGGCTCCAACTCGATTTCTAGTTCTCTTACTATTTCCAACATATTTGCATTTACTTTTTCCACTGAAGTCTGAACTCCTCAAAGTCATCAATGAGAGTTAGACCCAACCTCGTCCCATAAATCATGAATGTTCTTAATGGCATCTAGAATGGTGAATTATTTCTTGAAGGTTTTTAATTTACTTTTCTCAGATATATCAGAGGAATCACTATTTATGCCAGCTCTAGCCTTATTAAATGCATTTCTTAAACAGTTATACTTGAAAGTCAAAATTTCTACTTGATCCATGGCTTTTTTTTTTTTAAACAAGCATTAAACACATGCACACATACATACATCTTCTTGTACATCTCTATCAGAGGTCTTGGGTGACCAGTTGCATTGTCAATGATTACTGATATTTTAGAAAATCCTTTTTTCTGATGAGTGGTTGTCAACAGTAGACTTAAAATGTTCAGTAAGCTATGTTGCAAACATGTGCTGTCACCCAGGCTTTGTTGTTCCATTTCTAGAGCACACATAGAGCAAATTTAGCATAATTTTTAACAGTCCTAGGATTTTCATAATGGTGGATGAGCTTCATCTGAAAGTCACCAGCTGCATTATCCCCTAACAATAGAGTCAGCTTGTCCTTTGAAGCTTTAAAGTCAGGTATTGACTTCTCCTCTCTAGCTTTGAATGTCCTAGATGGCATCTTCTTCCAAGAGAAGGCTGTTTGTCTATGTTGTGCAGATGTAAAGAACGGAAAATCTGTTGTTTAGAATAGCCACCTGCATCAATGATCTTAGCTAGATCTGGATAACTTGCTGCAGCTCCTCCGTCAGTACTTACTGTTTCACCTTGCACTTTTCTGTTATGGAGATGACTTTTCTTCGATCTCATGAACCAACCTTTGCTAGCTTTCAGCTTTTTTCTCTGATGTCTCATCATCTCTCTCAGCCTGCCTAGAATTGAAGAAAGTTAGGGTCGGTCTTGCTCTGGATTAGGTTTTGACTTTTAAGGGAATGTTGTGGCTGGTTTGATCTTTTATTCAGACCACTCAAACTTTCTTCATATCAGCAGTAAGGCTCTTTCTGGAGCAGTCAGAACACATACAACATTTATTGATTAAGTTTGCTGTCTCCTATAGGTACAGCTTGTGATGACCCAAAACAATTACAACAACGTAAAATATGTAATATCAAAGATCAATGATCACAGGTCACTGCAACAGATATAATAATAATGAAAGAGTGTGAAATACTGCGAGAATTATCAAAAAGTGACCCAGAGACATGAAATGAGCATGTGCTGTTGGATAAATGGTGTCTACAGACTTGCTCAATGCAGGGTTGCCACAAGTCTTTAATTTGTAAAAAGCACAATATCTGTGAAGCACAGTAAAGCAAGGTGCATTAAAATAAATTATGTCTGTATCAGACAAGGTATTGCTTTCAAGGAGCTTATATTTTAGTGACGAAGCCAGAAATTAAATAGGTAAAACAAAAAAAAAATTAGCATTCCAGGCAGAGAGAAGAGCAAGTACAAAGGTTTAATTGCAAGATAAAGAACAAGTTTGTTAGTTCAAGGATCAGAGCAAAGGCCTGCTTTTGCTTGTTGGTTAGGGACACAGTGATAGGAGGTGGCGTCAGAGCTAGAGTTAGGGGTCTATCCACCTAGGATGGTAGGGGCCACAGTAATGATTTTAGACTTCTTAGATTCCAAATACAATGGAAAGTCCTTGGAAGATTTTCAGCAAAGGGATGAAGAGGCCCAATTTAGGTTTCAAAATCCCACTTGGACTGCTGTGGGGACCAGGTAAGAAACTAGAACAGAGACCCAGACAAGGGATTTATGGTGCCATGGAAAGGTCGTGGCAGTAAAGATGACAATAGGTGCATCAGTTTGAGATATGTTTTGAGGGACAAAGTAAAAAAGTAATTTGTTGATAAGCTGGATGTGAATGGAAAGAGAAAAAGGAATAAAAAATGACTTTGGATGGTCTCCAACGTCCTCTCTTAACATGAGAAGAACTTGAACATTTAGGATATGGGGTGGCTATGCCCATTAAGCAAGTAGATATTTGAGTTTGACATGCTAGGCTAGAGATTTAACACTTAAGGTCATCCATATATAGACCTTATTTAAAGTCTCAAGCTAGTTTTGAGGATTTAGGTTGGTGAACTTGTTCAGAGAAATTTTAGTAGTGAAGAGTATTCAAGCTAAATTATGAACTGAAAGGGATTGACCCTAAACTTGAACAACTTGAAGAGCAAATGCTAGCTTAGGATATCAATTTCTTGAATTTAGGTAGCTATAAAGGGCACCAGAGAAATAGATTGTAGCTGGAGGGAGATATGGGATCAAATGATGTGTTTTTTTAAAAGTAGGAAATGCGAGAGTTTGTTTATTATACTAAAGAGAACATTTCCTTGGCTCAGTCTGTAATCCCGCGCCTTTGGGAGGCTGAGGTGAGTGGATTGCCTGAGCCGGCGGGTCCGAGACCTCATCTCTACAATAAATCGAAAAATCAGGCGGGCGTGGTGGCGCATGCCTGTAATTCCAGCTACTCGGAAGGCTGAGGCGGAAGGATCGCCGGATCCCAGCAGGTCGAGGCGGCGGTGGCCTGGAGCGGCCACTGCACTCCAGTCTGGGTGACCGAGTGAAACTCCAACTCAAAAAAAAAAAAAGTTAAAAAAAAAAAAAGAGAGAACATTTCTTTAGTGGCAGAAAAACTGATAATGGAATGGATAAAGAGAGGGAAGGAGGGAAGAAGAGAAAAAATTTTGAGAACTGAGAAAGGATAGGGCTGAAACATAAGTGGAGGTTGGACTGTTTTGTGGTAGTGGCACTTATTTTTTGGTACTAGACAGAAAGCAGAGAGTGATTTGGTAGGTGAAAATGTGAGAGCATCTGAGATATGAGCCAGGTTCCTTAGAGTCGTGGTACTAGCTTTACTTTCCCTTTGCTATCTCCCAAGACAAGAAAAGTCTCTTCTGATATTTAAAAAATTAGTTATGTTGCAGATGGATGAGAAAATAATATTGTGTACTTGGTTGAAAAAATGTAAAATGAAGCAATATACCCCTTTCCCTCAGAACTAGCTGGTTGGTGTTTAAAATAAACTCTTAAAGAAAAATAGATGCTTATTTAGGAAATAGAATTAGGCTGTGTGGTCTGTGTGCCCCTTCCCATATGATGTTTGTCTAGCAAGTTCTAACCATTGCAGGTTCTGCTGTGAACATTTAAAAACACGTTTTTTCTTCCTATTGTTTTTCTGATGTCGTTAAATATAACATTAAATGTAAAGCTAAATTACCCCTAACTATAATCTTTCTATCTTTTCTTTCAAGCTCATAATCATGATTTGACATATGCCCTTAATGTCTGCCTTAATATATTTATATGCATATATGTAAAAAATAGATGGTAGAAATGCTACATGTATGTTTCAAAAAAATCTACATACACTTTATTTAGTAAATATTTTTCTGCAAGCCCATCAATTTATCCAAAATATTTTTTACTTTTACCATGATGATATCTAAAGACATTTTCCTATATTGTCTTTTTAATTATTAAAATGTTTGCATCTTTAATTTGTTCTAAAGTCTTTGTGTTTGGTAAAATAAAGATCTACTTTTGTAACATTTCTTAGGAAAACCAATTGTCCCATTTGTCGAAGAAATAATCTCCACTATTTAATAGTATCATATTCCAAGTGCATATATGCACAGGAAACTTTTTTTTTTTTTTTGGTCTTATAGTCAATTTCTTTAACTAGCACTCTTTATTCTATTACTATGGTTCTGTAATGTATTTTAATTCCTGTGCCAGTCTTATTATATTTAAAAGTTATATTGGCTATTCTTTTGCCTTTATTCTTCCTTACAAAATTTACATTCAGTATTTCAAATTCTGTAAAATCCTACTGGTATTTTGAATGGAAATGAATTTAATTGATAGGCTAATATGGGCAAATTCACGATAATGACCATGTTTATTCACATTTTTTTTTATTTAGTCAACTCTTCTTTTATGTCCATAAACAAATGGACATATTAACATTTTTTAGTATAAGTTTTGTTTATATATATATATTATATATATATAAACAAAACTTATACTAACTTTTGTTTCATGAATTCAGTCACATATCATTCTAGGTAATTTGCATGTATTGTTTACTTAATCTGCACATCAACTCTCTAATAAAAGTGCCAATTATTATTCCCGTTTTTCAGAAGAGAAAAATCAAAGCCTTAAGAGATTGAATAGTCTGACAGATGTCATAAAATTGTAGGAGCTGAATTGAAACCTAATTGATCTGACTTCATGGCTTCTAGCCATTATATAAAGGCAGTTTCTGGCATTCTCAGTATTTATAGATTGTATTGCTATTTTAAATATAATATTTTTATTGCACTTTTATTTGGATACAGCTGGTATGTGGAAATGTTATTAATTTTTTTGTCATTGATTTGTGTCTAGCAATCTCTAGACTTTCAAGCTAGTTTTAAAAGTTGCCTTTGATTCTTTTGGTTACCTGTGTAAGCAAACACATTGTATGCAAATAATGGCAGTCTCAACTTTTCTTTTCAGTTTTTCTACCTCTGTTTTTATCTTGTCTTATTACAATAGCCAAAACTTCTAGTAAAATGTTAAATATTGGGATTGCAGGTGGGCATTCTGGCTGTATTCCTCACTTCAATATTTCTGCCTTTACATTTTACCATTACAAATGGTGTTAGATATAATCCTCTTTATTGAGCTAGTGAGGTTCCCTTCTAGAACTTGATGGCCAAGAGTTTTTTAATTTTTATTATGATTGGATATTGAATTTTATCGAGTGCCTTTTTTTCCTCTTTGAATCTGGCAATGTGAAAATTGACATAAATAAATTATCTGATGTGAAACTAGTCTTGAATTCCTAAGTTGCATGCTACTTGGTCATATCTTATATTTTAATACACCATTGGATGGGATTCACAAAATTGCTCCTTCTATTCCTTACTTGTGTTTCCATTCATACAAGTCAGAAATTTTTGTTTACTTTAGGACTTAGTACATTTTAAAATCATGTAAGTATGGTGACTTTCCTTAAGGGAGATTTTTCTTTAATGCTTATTCAGCTGTTTAGTTTTCTAGTTTTACTTGATAAAAATGTTTGAAATTTCAGGTGGATTGTCAGTTGTAGCTGTCTTTATTGATATGTTATTCATTGTATTCCACTTTAAATTAAAATATTAAATGTCTGTAGTTATGCCCTTTCTTTTTTTATGATTAATCAGTCTTGTCAGAAGTTTGTCTCTTCTCTTTTTTCAAATATCTAGCTCTCTGTTTTGCTGCTCATATATGCTGTTATGAGTACATATGTGTATACTTATTTTCTATTTAATAAAAATTTTGCTTTAAATCTTATGTTTCTTTCTTTCTTTTTCTTTGACTTCATTGTCCACTTTCTAGCTTCTTGAATTGAATATTAGATAAATTATTTTCAGTTATTATTTTACTTTAATATCATAATCTGAAATATCATAAATTCCTTCTAAATATTTATTTGTACTATTCAAGTTTCGATATATGATTTTTATGTGTTCTAATTATTTTATATCTTTTATAATTTTCCATGATGAATACATTATTTAGATGTGTTTTTTACTGTTCATAATTTTTTTAGGGGTGGGGAAAGCTACATATTAAGATTTAATTCCAACTTTTTTGTGTTATAGAGACTGTGTATATAATGTTAATTTTTTAGAATTGTTGAATCAATTAAAAATACTACATATAGCTTTGACAAATGTGTATTATTTATTTCTGGATCTCTTTGCTTTTTAAAGTTTTTTTTCAAATCTTTTCTGTAGTTTTTTTGTCTATTTGGTGTATCCATTTGAGACAATTAAGTTAAAAGTTTCCCAGTATTGCTGTGGTGCCAATTTCTCCTTGTGATACTATTATGTTTTATTTTATTTATTTTAAGGTATATTGTAAATTTTAGGTAAACTTATAATTGTTATATATTTTTGATGGGTCATTCATCTCTCAACATGAATGGTTTCTTTTGGTCTATTTACTTGTTTTTTGCTTAAATTGTATTTTGCTTAACAGGATCTTCTTTAGGTTACTATTTGCTTTTATTTTCAATTTTTTGGTGTCATTTAATTTTTGTGAACCTCTAATAAACATAGTTTGCAATTTGGTAGGTGAATGTAACCCTTTTACATTTGTTTTTATTATTGATATATTTGGACTTATTTTTGCATTTTAACTTTATGTATTCTGTTCACTATTTGGGGAAGAGAGGGAAGGATTTTTTTTCCCCTTTCTACTTTCTAAATAATTTATTGAGTTTTTAAATTTTTTTCTAGCTTATTGTAAATTATACTAACATTAGGCTAAATTAAGCAAAAACTTTCCCACTATTACTTGTTTGTGATTCCTACCAGGGTAATATACAACTTGTACTTAACAAATATTTGCCAAATTTAGTCACTTATTTTAAATATTTATTGGTTTTGTACTACGTTTTGGTCACTGGAGCATAATGGCAACAAAAAACAGAGACAGTCTCTGTAATTGAATTCATATCAATGAATTCCTGCTATGCACCAGGTGATTTCTAGTCACCTGGGATACATCTGCATTCAAACTTCTTAAAAAAATTTTTTTTTTAAATTTTGAAGACGTGGGGTACGATTTAGGGTTAGGTGATGGAGGTGCTCTTATTGATGAGGTGTGTCCCCCCGGGGGCAATTTCCCACTACCGCCAGCTCCCCCCCCAGCAATTTCCTACTACTGCCAATCCCTTTCTTATAGTATTATGATAATTGTTCAAGATCTGCTTATGAGTGAGAACATATGGTACTCAGTTCTTTGTTTCTGTGATAGATCACTCAGTATTATAGACTCTAAGTACATCCAAGTTGCTGTGAAGTTCATAATTTTGTCCTTCTTTATGGCTGCGTAATATTCCATCGTGTATAGGTACCACGTTTATTTTATCCAGTCCTCTTTCAATGGGCAGCACAGTTGGTTCCATGTTTTCGCTATTGTAAATAATACTTACACCCTGCAAGGACCACAATATTAATAATCACATGTACATTTGTAAACTTAAAACTATGACAAATGAATATTATGAGCACAGAGGATGATATGACTTTGTCGAGGAGATGAGGGAAAGTTTCCCTAAGGACACAATGGTTGAGTTGCTCTCCAGCAAAGGAGGAGTAGTTAAAAAACAAAGGAAGGAATGGAAGAAGTTTCTAGAAAACATTAAAGCATATGCAGTTTCTCTGATGAGAGAGAGCATGGTGTGCCAAGAAACTGCTAGAAATTCAGTGTGGTGGGAGTGTGGACTGGTGAAGAAAGTGTGAGAAAACCAGGAGATTCAGAAGGCAAGAACTATAGGGCCTTGTAAAGCCTATACAAACACATGACCTCTCCTTATCTTTTAAGCAGAGTGCAAGTGTGTGTGTGTGTGTGTATGTGTGTGTGTCTGTGTGCGTGTGTGTGTTTTGTTTGTTTCACAGTTGGGATCTCACGCTGTTACTCAGGCTGAAGTGCAGAGGCAGGATCATGGTTCATTGTAGCCTCACACTCCTGAATTCTAGTGATTCATCTGCCTCAGCCTCTCAAGTAGCTGGGACTACAGATGTGAGCCACCATACCTGGCTAGGCATTGCATTTTTGTTGTTGTTGCTGTTGTTATGAGAATGAGAGATAAGTGAGACATAATCAAAATATGCTTGTTGACAAGATCCTTCGAATTGAAAGACATTAAAATTTATGTGTGGATAAGAGCAGATTAGATGACACATGCTCAGGTGAAAGGCAACTGTAGTGGTATAGAAACATCTCATTGTGAGATAGACTTAGGTAATGGTAGAGAAAACATGAAAAGGATGGGTATAAGGACTTGAAGGTAGGGAAGTTACGAGAGTTAGGGGCTGATCAGTAGGTCAGAAGTTGACTGACTTCTAGCTTGTTTTCATGTTAAATGGCAGTGGTGATGGTAATTTTTAATAGAATATTAGATTGATTAGATTTGGATTCTAGTCTTCTCTGGGCCTCGGGTTTCTCACAAGTCATACTGTGTGTAAGCTCTTGAAGGTCAGGGCCCACGCTTGTCTTGCTCACTAATGTATTCTTGTGCCCAGGGTAATGCCACGTATGAGTAAGCACTTCACAAGTATTGATATTCACTGAGTGTTTGAATATGTTAGAATTGCATACAATTTTACATTTAAAGATATTACGTAGATCATTGGAGACTGATTTTATAAAACACAGACTGGTTTTGTATTGACAGTAGTGACAGTTCTAGTAAACATTTCAAATATTTTTTGATTATATTCCCTTGTCTTTGTTATATAGAAAGTAATTTCACTACAAAGTTAAATTCTGGTATCTTTAAACGCTTGTTTGAGTTTATGTGTGTTCTGTTGACCAAACTCTGTTCGAGTGTGTATGAACAAATCATAGTTGTAGAAAATTTGTGTTTGTGTTTGTTTTTAACTCTGAGCATCAATTGTTCCAATGAGATGAATTTGGATGTCCCCTTTAATTCTTTAGGGACAATAAAAGTTAAATAGCTACTTTCCCTCCCCCAACCCTGAAGTGCAAATTAGCACTTCTTTTTTCAGGAATAATATGTTGTTAGATAAAATTTGTCTTGAAATTGTGTTCCCTTTTTTAAAAAAGCTGAAATACTTTTAAGAATCTATTTGGAATATGTCAGGTACAGAGTTTTTGACATGATATATCTAAGGTCATATGCAGAATCACTGAAATAGTAAGTGCTAAATTGTTTGCAAATAAACTTGTGGATAATTTTCCCCCTAATTTAAAAATTAGTACTACCATCATTCTTTTTCATTTTAGGGTTATACAAATGGCTTCTATTCTCCCAAATATCCCTCTCTGCAAAGTATGAGGAAATGACCCATGGAATAATGACCTAGCAAAATATTGACCAGTAGGGTAATCATTTCAACCTCCTATCATCAAGCAAACCCCCTTCCCGATAATTCCAGTTGTCTGAGGTTCAGTAGCTCAAATTTCCCAGCTATTGACATGGGATTCACATTTACAATTCTTCTTCCTTCATTTGGGCTTTATGGCGTATCCTTCAAAGCACCTTTTAGATGTGTCTTCTTTTTCATCACATTGCCATTCGTTCAAGCCTACGCCACACACTTTGTGTTGTCTAAAACCACAACAGCTGCCGCCAATAACCACCACAGACTTCTTTCCTTCCTCCTCTTTCTCTTGCTATGTTCTGTTTTACAGAGAAAGAATTGAGGCCTAGAGAGCTTAAGAAACTTTCCTGCAGGCATAGACAGAGAAAATAGCTGCTTTATGATTCAAATCTGCATGGTTGTTCAATAAAGTCAACACTCTTGCCAAAAATCTTGTCCATTTTCCTCTTGTCTCAACCTGTTACGTCCTACTGTCCAGTCACTCTTTGAAATAATGACCCCTCATGATTAATACATTGTAATGTCACTTGGTTTCCTATCACATTCAGTCCAAATCTCTCTGTAGAGTTTTTAAAGGCCTTCTCAATTGGTCCTATATAGCCAACCTTCCTAAATCTCCCCAAGCTGCAGCCTCTATTCCACTGAGTCTGAACTCCTACCCAAAATCTCTCTGTTCTGTTCTTCCATGACATACATCTTGCAAATCCCTCATAGATTAATAGGTTTGCAGAATACTAAGTTCGGCTTTTAAACTTTTGTACGTGAGAAAACTGAGTACCAAGATACAGTATATGCAGGAAATATATTTAGTTTTTTCTTTTGGCCGATGGAGATTTGTTTACCTGTGCGGTATCTAAGTTGAAGTGTCCAATAGATCATTGACTGTACCTATCTGCTGCTCATAAGAGATGTGTAGACAAGAGATCTTGTTTTGGAGTCTACCACTGTAGGGGTGGCAGCAGAAGCCAGGAGAAGAGTTGAGAGAATCCAGAGATTGTTTAAAACTGGACAGGGGATAAGGACTGAACCTTGGGGAGATCACCAACAGATGAAAAAGAGAGGAGAAAAAAGGTGAATGAGAGAAGCCAGTGGGCGGGTAGGTGAAGGTGAGAGAGGGTGCTGTCTTGTAGTAGGGAGCTGATCGATTTCCTTCTCACAGAGACCCCTGAAAAGTCACATGGAAGGGAGTACACACTCCATAGGCCATCCTATGTCACTAGACTTTGGTACCTGTGCATATGTTCTTGAATATGCATATTCAAGCCCATTCTTCCTTATTGCTATTCAGCTGTGATGACCACGCATGCATGCATGGTTTTAATAACACTTGGCCATAGATTTTCAGTTGCAAGGGTACAGATGGAATCCATGTAAATATCTGATTCCATCTCCAAATGATAAATTGTGTAATGATATGAAATTCACTTTAAACAATACAAATGAAAGGAGTATGTGATTTAAAATGTCATGCATTGGAGGTACTGTATGGGTAAAATTCCTATAATGAATCATCCAAAGCAAACTATTATTTAGAAACTATTTGGAAATAGATAAGCTAAAAAATCATAATTCAAGAACAAGAAAAAAGTGATGATATATCAAAAGTTACTTTTTTACATCAGCATATTGTATTTTGAGTTAAATTCAGTGTTATTTATTTTATAGATTCATAGCAAGTTAAATTTGGTTGGTTCAATCTTTGCCATTAAACTTCACACACACTATACATACAAATATACACATAACATTATAATGTAAAATCCCAGCTATATCACAGAAAATATTTAGAGGCTAAAACTTACATAATAACAGAAATTTTTATAAAAACAATATATATAAATATTGGGGGGGTTTAAAAATCTTGGAAGTTAATTTTTGGAAGGGACATTAAATGTTATGCTCGTTATAGACAAGAGAGAAAATGAGCCCCCCAGGGATTTGTTCAAGGTGTAAAGATTTAGAAAGTAGCAATAATAATGATACAATTACAACACGACAATGATAATAATTACTCTTTTTTTTGAGTGATGACTATGTGCCAGTAATATGCTAAGTATATTAATATGTTATCTTATTCAGTACTTATAGGCAAGTTTATTTTTCCTAGTTAACAGATTAAAAAACTAAAGCACAGAAAGCTTATGGGATTTCTATGTTCCTTTTTTTTTTTTTGAGTTGGAATCTCACTCCGTTGCCCAGGCTGGAGTGCAGTGGCACATTCACGGCACTCCAGCATCGACCCACTGGGCTTCTGTGATCCTTCCGCCTCAGCCTTCCAAGTAGCCGGAACTATAGAAGCGTGCTACCACTCCTGGGGAATTTTCTAGTTATTGTAGAGATGAAGTCTCGCCAAGTTGCCCGGGTTGGTCTCGAACTCGCGGGCTCAGGCAATCCACTCGCCTCAGCCTCCCAAAGTGCTGGGAATTACAGGTTGAGCCACCGAGCCCGGCGTCTATGTTTCAACTTAATAAAGTTAGTGTGTATTTCATGACCTGCTTTTATGACATCTGAAATCCAGAATTAATCATTATTATGATTAAAACGAATTCCACGAAATAGAAAAACGCTTCTTTGTTTTCAAACTGCACTACCTTCTCTTCCAGCACTCCCCATCCTGCCCCTACCGTGAGGGTCACTGCTGTATCTAAAGCAAAATATCATCTATGTAGCCTTTACGTAGGACTTCCATCTTGAGAAGGTTTTTCTTTCAATCTAGGAAAGTTTACTGAGCATGCAGGCATCATAGTAAGTCCTGTAAAAGGTACAAAGATAAAAAAGGCATGACCCTATTCTCAGAAAGAATATAGTCTGACAGAGCAGAGAAGTCAAAATCAAAGCCCCAGGTGTGGGGAGGACATAAGGGCAGGGAACCTCAAGAGCAACGTCTCTGAGATGGGAGATCCCAGGGTGGGTTTAGGGCATGAGGTTTCCTATTCAGCTGGGATGCAGTAAACAACTAAGGGGCAATGTGCCAGACAGAGAGAAATACTTTTCCTCTGTGCACACAGTACTCTCTCTTATTGTATAACATTCCATTTGGTCTTCACAATTTTTTTTGAGGTAGAAATTCAACTTCAGGGCTCATTTTCTCATGTCTAGTCCTCTATCTTCCATTGAAGACAAGCCAAAACATTGCTCCTTTATTCTATCTTCACATCTTATAGCACAGTGATAAATTCATGATGTCAAATATCCATTAGTTTGGCTCAGCCTTAATCATAAGGTACTCTTGCCCAATAAAAAATCAATTTGTCAAACTTATTTGGTTTCTTAAAATCATGTGAAATGAAGTGAACTCCTTAATAATTCTTATGTCTCTTGAGATGCAGCAGAATGAAAGCAGATCATAGAAAGGTTAACGCCCCCGAGTCACACAGGTCTGAGTTTGAATACGGGCTGTGCCACTTGCTACAGTATTTATATGGGCAAGTTTCTAAAGGTCTTTGAACTTCAGCTTTTCCATTTATTAAAAGAAATAGTAATGTTTCCTAGGGTCATGGTAAGAATTAAGTGAAATAACATGTGTAAATCACTTTGGCAAATGGTGTCTAAATGTTTGTTGAATTAGTGAATGAAATGAGTTGAACTGAAATGATATTAGAGGCCATGCAGGATGGGGAATTAGGTGGCGGGACAGCAGTGGGTGGGACTGCAGAACGGAACATGATTATAACGTTCTTAGATGTTCACAAGGGGAGGAGTCCCAGCTCTTGCAAATGCTGAATGTCTTGCAGTTGCAAAAATCCCAGCTGTGCCATCAAGCTTAATTTAGTCACAGATCAAATGCCATCATGCATTTGCCTCTTCCAGCTGCTTTTGCCGTGGGCTGGGAAAAGTTATAGCTGTTGTACACTGATTCCCTGCTGACAAACTGTGAAGTGTGGGGGCTGCTTTGTGAGTTACTTTATCTAAGCTTGAGCTAATGAGGATGTTTAGCAAAGTCCTTAGCAATTTGTCAACACCTTGGCATTCTAGAACCATTTCCCAGGGCACTGAGTAAACATTTAAATGTTAGAGACAAAACAAGCTTCTCGTTAAGAAGAATGTTATATGTTCTCTGTGTGCTTTACCCTGCTATTTCAGAAATGAAGAAGCATTTCTTTTCAGCTGGTGATTAGGAAGACATTTGCAGGATATTTTTAGAAGAGTTTTAAAGGCTTTCCTGCTGGAGATTTTTAGGAGTTCTCTAGACATCTCTGGTGGGAAAATCTTTTGCAAATCTACCAATCCAAGTTCTTCAATAGACATGTTATTCACACAGAAAGGATTTCTGAGATGATAAAATATGAAAGAGAACAGAGAGTAAGTGAAATAGTTTTAGAACGTTGTGTTCACATCACTGTCTATTCTGGGTCATTGACATTAACACATGACCATAAAATTCATAGATGTCTTGGTGTTTTACAACTATCCATTTGTTTAAAAAGTATCTGTTGAAGCTTATTTTCCTAGTTTTGATGAATATGCTGTGGTTATGTAAGGCGTTATCATTAGGGGATTCTAAGCATCGGGTATACGGGGACTCTCTATACTATCTTTGTAACTTATCTGTGAGTCTAAAATTATTCCAAAAACTTGGAAAAAGCTTATGAAAACATTAAAAATATCCGTAGATATGGTAAAGTGAGATATCTAGATTTAACCTTGAGTTCTACAGCTTTATATAATATTGTAAAGTGCAAAATGGGAAAAAAATTATTGAACATCTATAATATGTTGCCCTAGGCACTTGGGATATATCAATAAACAAAACAGACAAAAATTCTTACTCTATGGCACTGATATTAGTGTAGCAGGGAAGACTGAGAATAAAGAGTAAGCCTAAATAATAAATGAATGAATGAATGAATGAAGTTAGAATATGGTAAATGCTGTGGGGAAAAAAAGTAAGAAAGGTAAGAAAGATGAGGGGTGTATGGCAGGGAAGATCAAGGTGTGGGTTATAATTTTATGCAGGGTAAGGCTCAGTGAGATGGTGACATTTTAGTCAAGGATTGTAAGAGGTGCTATGTCTGAGGATGTCTGGGGAGAAATGTGCTCCTAGAAGAGAAGGAGCCAGCCTTACTTAGGTCCTGATGTGGACATTTGCTGAGGGAAGGAAAAGCCAAGTGCCCGGAGCAGAGGAAAAAGAGTAGCAATTGTGTTCTGTTCACTTTACCTTAGCTCATGGTGAACTTATTTGGATCACATGGAAGAAACGAGAAAGAACATTTATCAGGCACCGTATGCCAAGATTCTATGAGCATCATTATATCTCTTACAACTAACACATAAGGTGAAAATAACTACCACTAATTTATGTGTGAAAAAGTCAAGGCTCAGCAAAATTAAGTAACTTCCTAGAGTCACACAGCAAATAGTTAGTAGAACCTGGGCTCTATTGTTATCTCTCCGTGTAATGTCCATGATGTGTCCACTGTCCACGCTGCTCTGCTGTCTCCTTTGTGTCTTGCAGCTCAAATATGAGTGTTTGATTTCTTTAATCTCTGAGGTATTGTTGCTGATTCTGGAATATTGAGGAATACTAGCATGCGATTTTATAAATTACTTCTTATTTTCAAGCATTTACGAAATCTGAGGTATTCCAAAATAAATATGATATGTTGTTCCCCAATTGCTAACTTATTCTAGACACAAGACTCCATTTTTTTGAACAAATATGCTGAGAGTTTTAGCCTATAGTCTTTAATACATATTACAGTGTATGACAATAGGGAGTGACTGCTATTTCTTGAGTTAAGGATTTTTAGTTTTAAAGAAGATTGCGTTTAGGTTTGTCATCTAAAGGGAAATCATTGTCCATCCTCAGTAGAACTTAGGAGTGATTTAGATATGAGAAAAACTTTTCAGGTTAGATTTTTTTTTTTTGCTGATTATAAATGGTTTATTAGACTCACATGTGAAAATTGCTATTTTGTTTATTTACATTTTTAAGTTTTTTTCTTTTTTTTTTGAGTTGGAGTCTCACTCTGTCGCCCAGACTGGAGTGCAGTGGCCGCTCCCGGCCACCGCAGCCTCGACCTGCCGGGCTCCGGCGATCCTTCCACCTCAGCCTTCCAAGTAGCCGGAATTACAGGCATGTGCTACCACGCCCGGCTGATTTTTTTGATTTATTGTAGAGATGAGGTCTTGCTGCCCAGGCGGGTCTCGAACCCGCGGGCTAAGGCAATCCACTCACCTCAGCCTCCCAAAGGCACGGGATTACAGGTTGAGCCACCGAGCCCGGCCATTTTTAAGTTTTATTGAAAAGTTATTCACATTCCATACAATTCATCCATTTAAAGTGTACAATTCATTTTTTTCGTATATTTACAGAATTGTGCAACTGTCACCACAGCTAATTTTAGATAATTTTTGTTCCTCCAGAAAGACATTTTATATTCATTAGCGATCTCTTCCCATTTCTTCTTCACTCCCAGGGCCTTGGCCCTCAGCAGTCACTAATCTGCTGAATATTTTATGGAATCATACAATATGATACATATCATACTTTTTTGTATCTGGCCTCTTTTGCTTAGCATAACGTTTTCCTTTTCTTTTTTTATTTTTTGAGTCGGAGTCTCACTCTGTCGCCCAGGCTAGAGTGCAGTGGTCACATTCACGGCACCTCAGCCTCGACCTGCTGGGCTCAGGCAATCCTTTCACCCCAACCTTCCAAGTAGTTGGAACTACAGGCTTGTGTGACCCCGCCTGGTTGATTTTTTTTTTTTTTTTTTAATTTATTGTAGAGAGGAGGTCTTACCAACTTGCCTGGCTGGTCTTGAACCTGCGGGCTCAGGCAATCCACTCACCTCGGCCTCCTCGAGTGCTGGGATTATAGACTGAGCGACTGAGCCCCGCCAGCATAACGTTTTCAAGTGTCATTCATATTGCAACGTGTATCAGCACTTCACCCTTGCCCCTATCTTTTTGTTGAGTTGGGGTCTCACTCTGTTGCCCAGACTGGAACGCAGTGGCACAATCACAGCTCACTACAATCTCCACCTCCTGGGCCTAGGGTGATCCTTCTGTCCCAGCCTCCTGGGTACTTGGGTCTACAGGCCAGCGTCACCACACCTGACTGGTCTCAAACTTCAGGTTATTGAAGTCTCAAACTTCAGTCACCACACCTGACTGGTCTCAAATGCATTCATTCATTCATTTTATAAGTGAGCACTTAGCTTGCATGGGAGATTTGCTTACACAGGGGGAACCCACAGTATCTAATAACACACTTATTTCATTCAGATTGACCATTTTAGTTGCTGAGTAGAAAAAAACAGTGAAAACATCACAACTACTATATGGGACAAAGTAAAGTCTGGCAACTTAGAGAAAATAACAGTATCAATACTAAAATCAATACATAAAAATTAATTTATTTGATCACAAAAAAATAAAGGAAATATAAGACAGTAATATTGTCCCTTGGATAAGGCCAGAGAGAAAATCTTTCAGAGAACGTTGTATGTGACCCAAACTGAATTAGTATCTAAATCTCAACAGGGCCAGAGATTGCTTTAGATAAGATTAAAAACTTATTTAAAAAATTGTGTAATTGCAGATGTTTGAAAATTTTTACGTAAGCAGTTTTTCTTGTAAAGTTATGCTTGCTTTCAGAAAGAATACTGTTGGAAATACCCAGAGTAAATATTATTGGCACTTGCTATGACAGTTTAAGATTTGTGGTTTGATAAAGTAGAAGATTCTGTGCTTCTTTCTTGCAGGTATCATTATTAGTAGCAAGTGGAGAGCTCATGCTACAAAATGCTACCATATGGAATGGATTCCAACTTGTCAGCTGGAGAAAATTATGGAGAGGTGAGGTTGTCTTTTTTTTCTTGTTCCCTTTCTCCAATTTTCAATGGATTTGTTATTTCACTTTGTTTTTCTAGACATTGTCCGTTGTTTTGCCTAGTCAGCTGGTACAATCACAGTTCTGCTTTGATATCTTTCAGTCCTCTTTTGTTGCCTGTTTGTGGTCAACTCTATCATTTCATCTCTCATTACCTGATGAGCAATCACAAAAGAAGGCTGTGTTCTAGTATTCTGTTCACGGTATAGATGGTTATTCCACCATCTCATTGCAATTTTCTGAAAGGACCAGTCTGTTGATAGGAACACTGTGTCCTTGAGCTCCTCAAGGGTTGTCTTTCTGCCCTCCTATCTGGAACAAGAGACTTAGTACTGATGAAGCAGCATAACAAGACAGTTGATCCAAAGGTTAGATATTTTAGTATTTCTCGGCAGAATTTACCAAACTCGATGAGTCAGCTTATCTTCAGTTGGGCTGTTGCTGCTTTAGCATTATTTAGAAATATTTTTAGCCATTTGTCATCTGTTTCTGGTAATTTGAGCTAAGGTGGCTTGCAAAAAATCACACGGGAACATAGACCCTGCTCAGGACTGTGACTCTGAACATATGCAGAGAAATGCAGGACAAGTGCAAATTTTCAGCAGGGTCAATTGCTTTTCTTTCCGTAATTCACTTCAGAGTGGATATTATTAAAGAAATTGTATGTATATTTAACATTTTATTTTGGTGAAAACAACGTCATCAAGAGACTGAAACTTATAGTATTAAGCTCAAATTCTATTTCTTGAATTATCTTTCTTAAATTTGAAATAATAATTACAATATTTTCTGAATCCAATTCAGCATTTCATGAAGTGGTTAGTTTTGATTGTTTTCATAAAAATTTCTGTTATTATGACAATCTGTATTTAAGTATTTAGAATTAGATAACCACTATGTTCAATAATGAGAGTACTTTAATTTTCCTTTGAAAGTCATAGTTTAAAATTTTTAATTCAAAGGCTTATATTTTGAAAAAGAAATATTTTATTTTCTTAACTGTATTTATAATTGGAGAATATTTTCTGTTGTGAAAAAAAAGATCCTTAGAAAAATAGTGTTACTATATCCATCTACTTTCTCTTTTTATACATAGCATACTATGTTTGAGAACTTTCTCAATGATTGTCCATCATTCTTCCTTCTTGGTGGAACATAAATCACACAGCTACAAACTTATAGGGAAAATCTAACTATAGATTTATAGCATGATGAGGTGAAGAGTATAAGTATTCATCCTCCATTTTAAAAGTGAACTCACTTTCTACTTGATAAGAAATTCCCAATTTCCTCATGTAAAGAGAATCATAAGCCATATAGAAAATAGCACACTCTTCTGAAAGAAGTTGGAGTTTGCAACCAGATAGACCTGGGCTTGAATGCTTGCTTTGCCACTTACAACCAGTTTCACAAACATCATTTCATCTCTGCAAGCATCCACTTTTCTCCTATGAAAAGCAATGATGGCATATCTACTCTTGGGATTAGTTAGTAGTTTAATGTACATAAAGTACCTTAGTACTGTACTTGGCAGATAATAGCATTCACAAATGGTAACTGGTTTGAAGGGGAGATACAAGTAGAACTCAACTTAACTACTTCCTAGCCAAGTGATCATGGGCGGGCAAGGAAATTAATTTTTCTGAACTTTAGTTTGCTGATCCATTAATTTTCTGACGACACCTATTTGCATTATCGTCTATGTAGTGCCTACAATACAATTAATATACAGCCACATATGGCAATTACCACCTTAGTGACTATTGCAGCTTGCCTTCTGACACTTTTCTTGTCTTTGCCTCCTGACTGAGGGGTCCTCTAAAATAGGCAGCCTACCACTCAGTAGTCCTTTGCCACCAGTGTGGTCTTGGCTTCTAGTTACTCCCGTAGGCCCAGAGCTCCCATTCTTTCTTTCACGTGTTCAGGGAGTCTTTCTGTTTCCTGGAGTGTGGGGGCGGACTGAGTTCAATAAGATTTTGGCAACCTCCTTCTGTCATTTTACATTGTGTTGCTTATATAGGGTTTGCTTTGTTGACACACATTAGCCATATGGGAACGATTCAGATATTGCTGTTGACAGTCGTATTTACATTTCTGTTTGTGTCTTTTTTCCCTCTAGTTCCAAAACAGTTCAGGGATGGGAGATTCTAGCCACACCACAATAAACACCAATTTCTTTCTTCTTCTTTGTTCCTCACTCTTTCTTCAAGCACAACTTGCTTCTCATTTGCATATGGAGGCAAATTGCTGAGGTGTGTTTCAGAACTGATGATTATGAGTGTGCTTCAGAATCTTCTATTTTAAGGGAAACACATTTTTAAGTTTCCACCATAAAACTATGATTAAAAAACAAAACAAAAAAAAAACAACCCAAAACCAAGTGTGAAAATTAGGCTAATAAGATGAGTCAAGGGGGAAAAAGTTTCAAAGTTTAAAAAGGGGATTGCTACAAATGTGAAGACAGGGAGGGAAATGATATGAGTGTTCTTATAGCCTTTTGGGGTAAGTCAGACTAAAAAAAAACCTACTAATATTTTTAATAAAAAACAGGACTGTCACATATTTAGACAGATCACAAATGCTTACTATAAATATTTCTTCTGGCTGAGAAGTAGAAACTTGGATTAAATTTTGGAAGGAAAGGGAGAGAAAAAGACTTTAGATGATTTACAACCTATAAGTAGCTTTGGGTAACCAACTAATGTTTGTGGATGACGTTTTCCAAGGAAGGCATTTGAAGAAAGTGGACTCGATTCTCAGGTTACAAATATAAAAGGAAGAATTAACAGATATTAACAGAAGAATTAATGTCTATATTTAACAGTTTCCATGTCATAACCAATTCTTATTATAAGCACAGAGATAGAATATGGGGCAATTTTTTTGTGAAAAAATATTTATAGTATGACTCCCTTAATATAAAGCACTAAAACAAGCAAAACTAGCCTATATATATTAAAATCTGATCTATGGCTGTCTGTGGTTGGGGATGGGGAAGATTAACTGAAAAGAAGCCATAAAGAATTTTCTGGAGTGATAGAAAGCTGTGGCTTGACTGAGATGGTAGCTAAATAGATGTGTACATTTGCCAAAACTCTAATTGAACTGTACCTTTAAAATATATGTTCAGTTTATTATATGTTAATTAGACCTGAATAAAGTTGACTGAAAAGTTGCATTTTTACTAAGACATAGAAAAGAGTATAAATATTAATTAAGAAAACTATTGAGAATTAGAGACAATTATCATGTATATAAAATATGAGTACGAATAGAAACTAAAAACTCCTCAGAAAATTAGAACACATGATCCCCTGGAAATATACTCTTCTGTCAGTTTTTGATAAAACTGACTAACTTTAAACCAGAAATTGCTTGTTTGTTTCTTGCAGCTATCTTTCATTTAATTGAATGTTGGATCTGAGTCAAAATTTTTAGACTCCAGATTCCTAAGGGTTTCACTACAGACTTTGACCACGTAATGCCACAATATTTGAGTAAAGAGAAAAAACAATCTAGACATTCATTGAGATGTGAGCAAGCATCCAAAGATTTTTGGCCTCACATTTTAATTTCCTCAGTAAAATACGTATCTTGGTTCAAAACTATAAATATGTGAATGTTACATTATTTTTCTGGTATTCCAATGTAGCCTGGTTTCTCCCTTTAAATAAAAGGGTACTGTGCAGAAGCAGACTAAAGCAAGCAAAACTCTGTGGTCTTGGGACATATATTTGTGGCAACATTCTGTCCCCACAAAAACAGGTGCTACCACTGAACTCTATCGTTCCCTGAAAAATCCAAACCTTGCGTTAAAGGGGAGGCATGGATAGAGCCTAGCCTCTAGGCTAATAGGCTCACCAGGAGTAAGTGTATTGTGTCTAACGGAGGACCTAGAATTAGATGTGCAAACATTTTTAATTTTGAAAGTTTGCCCTTGCCTTTGACAGCCAGTGTTATTGCCTATCTGAAACACCGTAAAGAGACGCAGCTAGTTATGCTACTCATCTTCCTAATGCCCTGAATTTCTTTATGAGTTAGAGCTTTATTGGATACCTTGTTAGAGTATACAGTGCTAATTTATTATTGTACATAAATGACAATAAAAGGGGAACTTCTTTTGCAAGCATTTCTTATCATGATGAATTGTTTAGTTACCAAAAGGTTGCGGTGTATTCCTCGGTGATCATGGGATTCTACATAGGATACAAATTAAAATTTATCCTGGTTAGGGAAAAGCTTTTTCACATTAATCTAACCCAGCTATAATATTCAATATGATTTGGGCATCTAATTTGGTTTCATTTGTTCTGCTTCAGGTAATGCCAATTTAATGATCCATTTATGTAATTGTAGAATAATAATAAAAATGCCTAACAATTTTAAGACTCAGTGTGTTGTGTTCCAAAACATTTCTCATGGAAATTTAATATATCATAGAGTAATCTGAGGGAGAAAAGGGGAAACTTATTTCAAATTAGCTTGGGAAACACCTCATAGTGCTGCAGTTCCATTGTGCTCCATTTAGCAAATGAGAGTTTCAGGGAGTGAAAAACCATGTTGAATTTCATTTAACCCAGTATGTCTCAATTATTCATTATACCTTCTGAAGTCCTAAGAAACATTCTTCTTGAGAAAAACACAGTTCAAGTTTTTGTTTTGTTTTAAATTATATATCCTCTTTAATTCTCAAAATAACCCAGCAAAGTATTCATAGAACCTAAATTACTTCCCATAGTCAAACTAGTAAGTAATGAAAGAAAGATAAAATTCAGTTGCTGTACTCTAATTCCATTCATCCATCCATCCACCCATCCATGTTAACATTGTTCTCTCAACAGATGCTTGCATCTGTTCTAAACTTGCTGACTATAGTGCTAAACCAAGTAAAGACAGTTCCTCAGGTGAAAGTGGGAGACATCTGATAAATAGAATGTTTTCATTCAGGAATCTCAACAATGATAGGAATCAACTGGTGGATGTGACAGGGAGGGACTGGCATGGGACTGGATTGGACTAATTTAGACGGAGTAATAATGGTGGTCTTCTAAGTAGACCACCATTATTTTATTTTTATTTTTGTGTTGGAGTCTCACTCTGTCACCCAGGTTGGAGTGCAGTGGCATGCTCATGGCCACCACAGCCTCAACCCGCTAGGTTTAGGCAATCCTTCCGCCTCAGCCTTACAAGTAGCTGGAACTACAGGCACATGCCACCACTCCCAGCTAATTTTTTTTTTTTTTTTGTAGAGATGAGGTTTCACCAAGCTGCCCAGGCTGGTCTCAAACCCCTGGACTCAGGCAATCCTCTCACCTAGGCCTCCTAAAGTGCTGGGATTGCAGACTTGAGCCACTGCACCTGGCCTAAAACATTGTTTTAATAAGTGTACCTGGTTAACTAAGTTTGGTCATCTTAATGAAAATAAAAAAATCACTACTCTGGAGAATGTATTATTTATAGGATGCTCACTAGTGAGTTTTTCCTATGTCCCCCCCCCCAGTCACTGATTCTCTTAAAATACTAACCAGTTTTGGATTTATTTACTTAAGTTATATAATAACTTATATTAAAGTTTTTATTCATTCATTTATTTAATAAACATTGACTGAGAACCTATTGTGTTTCACACACCATGGTAGATGTTGGATGATAAAAGTAGGAGTAAATTTATTATTCTCATTTTAAAGAATTATTGTTCTGGTGAGACAAATACATAAACAGATCCATTAGAAAACATTATGAAAATCACAGAGGTAAAGTGTTGAGCAGAGAGCTATGGAGAAATAGATGATGAGTGGTCAAGTCTTACTGGGAAGATTGAGAGATTATTTGATTGACAGATTCAAAGATTCTGAGGGGAGTAGAATGGAAAGTGGGACGAGCAAGAGGCACCCAGTAGAAGTTATACTGGGAGTGATGGTGACAGTTTTAGTGTACCCAGAGGTAGGATGTGTGGAATGGAGGGCAGGAGATGAGCTTGGGTGTGCAGAACATGGCAAGATTGGGATGAGTCTCTTGTGTCAGATAAGACTATTTGCCTTCTGCTAGCTGGCAATACAAAATGAAATAGTTCTCCTTTATTTCTCTCTAGGACTTTGTTTGGGAGGAACTGTGGCGGCGAAACCAGATAGAAGTCTCTTGCAAGATTCCTACCAAGAAATAATGATGCGATCGACTAAGAATTAAAAAGAAGGGGAGTGGATTGACTTTTTGGTGATTAAGGAAGAATGCATAGAATATGGAAAGGTAAGAAAGAAGAGTTGAAGATGATGCCAATATTTCTAGTTGGAAATTTCTTTATTTCTTAAGAAAATAATTATTGAGAATGTATTCTATGCCAGGCACAGAGCTAGGTAATAAGTATAGGCTTGATCAAAAATAGCCTTTCAACCCTTGGAAGAGAACTTAAGCCTTATTCAGAAGGGGGAGGGAATTCATGTAGGGTTTTGAGCATGAGCGGAGGGTATATTTACATCTGTGATTTAGGTACATCATTCTTTCTGGTGGGTTTTGAGTGATGAGCCAGAGTTTTCAAAAGAGAGTGGGTGACAGAAAGAACAGGACGGTATATCCTGTGAGAATGAGAAGTGGGCCAGAGAGTGACGAATGAATGGGGACACACTAAGATTAGAGGCAGAGTTATTAGGGACAAGGAGTCTATCGTAATTTGGCTAAGACAAATAGTGGTCTAAACTGGGAGAATGACAGTAGAGGTAGAAAGAAACGAACATACTAGAGAAATAGGGGATACAATAAGCTGGGCCTGATGATGCTTATGTGTGTGGAATAAAGGGACCAAGGAGAAATAAGAATTCAATTACTTCAGACAGAGAATACAGAAGGTGGAACAGGTTGAAATGGAAAAAAACAATAGCCTTTTTTTGTTACGTATTTTAAATAATCAAGCATCTAATTGTGTGTGGTTGACATGGGAATTTTACTTACTGAGGCATGGTGTTAATTTACTCTTGGCAGTGCTGTTGAATAGGTGAGAACATTCTCTCTTGAAATAAAATACGTGTTTTCACATGGAATTCATGAAATATATTTGTAGTCACTTACTTTTAACTTGTCTGTCCTTGCATAAGCAAGAAATGACTACAGAAATGACCTATGGAATCTCCTTGGGGAGCATATTTGTCCCCCCAAGTATGTCAGAGTTGAGCCTGAGTTATCTTGTAAAAATTTCATCAAAAAAATCTATTGTGAAGGAGAGACAGCTGGAGGTCACGACTGACATCTTGGCCTGTGGTTTTAAAAATCAAAAATTTCATCTAACTCTTTGGAAGTTTCTAGAGACTTCAAATCATAATTCCTACCAACTCAAATCAACTACGACCTCATTCATTTGCACTTGCACTTCCAGAAGGAAATACTGTTCTCGGTTATGAAAACACATTTTCTCCCCTAATGGACTGCCCTTCCTTTGTGAGCATGCTTGCTTTTATTATGTTGGAAGGACAGATGCAGTCAGGCTTCAGAGAGGGAGAGAGCTGTACATTGATTTCAACAGAGTGAAGAGATCCTTGTTTCCTCATTCCCTTCTGTTTATAGGCAATATGCCCACTTTCAAGCAAAATAATAATACTACAAGACGTATTAAATAAGAATCTTGTGTGAATTTTTTTAATGGAAAGAAAATCTGTACGGAAAATTAATTTCCCTAATTTTTATGTGTGTCTATGTTAGTACATGCACATACACACAAAGCCTCATCAAGTTATTAATTAAACTTCTTGCTGAGTGTCTACTAGGTGCAAAGTACCATTCTATGTGCTGAAGATATAACAGTTAACAAAGAAGACAAATCCCTGCCTTGTATCCATGATGAGTTTGAATGAGGACTATCTTTGTAGGAATATTCAGGAAAAAACAAAACAAAACAAAAAACCAGAACGTCTCTAAATAGTTACCATGTTATATGATCTCCTTTCTAAATCTTTAATGAGTTGCTGAAACTTAATTAGAGTGTCCAAGAACGCCTGAGCAATTTATTGACATGCAGATTCCCACATGTTGCCTCCAGAAATCCTAATTCATTACGTCTCAGCAGGGGGTCCAGAAATCTGGTCTATCAGCTACTCTTTGAGAAACTCTGCTACTTGATAAAACATCTATGTGTTGTTTATTGTGCAAATTCTTTTTCTTATCATTGTCTTTAATATCCTGTCACATCAGTAGAAATCTCAGAGAATTTTGCATGCCCAGAACTTGTGTGTATGGTGTTGCAATTATATAATGTTCTTAAAAACAATATGACTTTGTTCATTTATAGAAATAAAAATTCTTAATGGAATGTGTCTGACTACAGGTTGTTGGTCTGCAATCATGTGATTAACATGACTTGTGTACTTTCCTTTATAGTGTCTATAAATATGTATATATCTAGGTATGACTATCTCCCTTTGTTAGAAATGTCCTTGTTTATATTTGTAGACATTTGATATGCACGCTCAAGGGAAGATTTGTGCATTGATAATAAATGTAAATAGCAACTACAAATGTGGCTCCTGATTTCTGTACTCCTCTTTTTTTTTCTTCAGAAATGCAGATTCTGAAATGCCTAATCTCATTTTAAGCCCCAACTTTACCTTGGTCACAGTTAACTAAGGATTTGGTAGACAGTCAAACTCCCTGATTTCTCTCTTACAGGTGTCTTTTCTTCCTCAGATCTCCTTCAAATTGCTGCAAGATTTTCTCTTTCCAAACACACACTTATAACACACCCAGCTTAAAGGTGTGTGATGTCTCCATGTTGCCCATGAATTTCTCCAACTCAGTGGTGATGCCAATAGCAGTCCTTCCTGTCATCTTCCATCCCTAACCACACACTCTATTCTTCAGCCAGTGGGAACTTCATGCCTTGCTCTTTTATGCTACTCGATTTGGGAATAGACTTTTCTTTTTGTTTAAAATATACTTTCTCTGTTTTTAAAAAAATAACAGGTCTATTGCGATAAAATTTGCATACCATGTAATTGACCTCTTTAAAAGTATGATGTTTTTAGTAAGCTCACGGGTATGTGAAGCATTACCATAATCTAGTTCTAAAACATTTTCATCCCTCTGTAAGGAAATCTGTACCCACTAGCTGCCACTCTCTAGTTCCAGGCAACCACGAATCTATTTTTGGTTCCCTCAGATGTGCCTATTCTGAACATTTCTTATAAATGAGTTCACACAGCATGCGGTCTTCTGTAATGGGTTTCTTTTACTAAGCATAATGTTTTCAAGGTTTATCCCTGTTGTATCATGTACTTTATTCCTTTTTATGACTGAATAGTATGCCTTTGGGTTGTTATACTGTAATTTTATTGATCCGTTTATTAATTCAAGAACCTTTAAGTTGTTTCTTATTTTTGACTATTTGGAATAATACTTCCATATATTTTTTGTCTTTATTATCTGGTGGTATCCTAGTTATCTTTCTTTCTTTTTTTTTTTTTTTTAGTTGGAGTCTCACTCTTGTCGCCCAGGCTGGAGTGCAGTGGCATACTCACGGCCTCCACAGTCTCAACCTACTGGGCTTAGGCGATCCTTCCACCTCAGCCTTCCAAGTAGCCGGAATTACAGGCATGAGCTACCACGCCCGGCTGATTTTTTGATTTATTGTCGAGATGAGGTCTCGCTGCCCAGGCGGGTCTCGAACCCGCGGGCTCAGGCAATCCACTCACCTCAGCCTCCCAAAGGCGCGGGATTACAGGCTGAGCCACTCCTAGTTATCTTTCAAAACCTGATTCAAATGACAGCTCCTCTTGGAATGCTTGATTTTTCAGAGTTTCTTGCTTTTCCCTACCATCCCCCCCATCATACTCACTTAAGTTTTGCCTGGGTTTTCACATCTCTGTCCCTTTTCCACCTTGAACTTTTTAGGTTAAAGGTAGCATTTTCTCATTTTTCATATCTGCCCCAGTAACTGGCATAGTACTTCATCAACAATCTGATATACTTTACCTGTTGGAAAGAGGAAGAAAGAAACAACATAAGTAAGAAAGAAAGGAAAGGAGGAGGTAAAATTAAAATTAACCTTTTCTTTTAACAAGATCACAGTTCCATATTTTCTGGAATTTTTAATGTCAATAGTCAAATGAATTGTTGGCAGAGTGAGAAAAGCAGCTCTTTGGGACAGAAATAAGCTCATTACACTGTTAGCACAAAATTGGGAGATGTGAGTGGTTTTATCATGTTTCCAATTTTTATCAGAACAGAAATAAAATGCAAAACAAATGACAGTAATGAGTCAGAAAATTAAATATACGCCAGCTGTAAATAGACAACTTTATATAGCAGTGATTAGTCATAGTAGCACTGTTTAATTTGTGGTTGAGAAAGTGCTTTTTTCAGTTAAGAATTTCCTTGGGTAATTCTTTATCTTGCATCATTTATTATTCAGTTGTGAAATTATTTATAATACATTAAACACATAAAATGTATATACGATTTGATATGGAGAATATATATAAGATTTGACAAGGACATTTAGGAGGGAAAGATCTTTTTTATACCTGAGGAGAGAAAATATACATTAAAATGTAGACATATAAGTGTGTCTTTTAAAGTGAACTTGACAACTATCCACTTCCATAGACCAGGAAAAGGCAGAGAAGAGTAAATCTGAGATGCAGGAATCTGTGCTGTCAGGTTGGAAGAGTTCAGTGGAGACCTTGCTCAGAGGGTCTAGGGGGCTGGGCGGAAGCCCCATCTCTCATCTTGCACCGTTATTTAGCTATTAATTAGCTTTTAGGGCTGCCAAGAGAGATACCTGCTGGAGATGGAGCAAGGACAACTTCTAGTTCAGGGAAGAGCTGGGTTTTACCCTTATTGTCACTCTTGTGGACACACACCAAAAAATGAAAAACTCAGCTCTTGAAGGAGTAGAAGGAAGCTACTACTTTTTTTTTTTTTTTACACTTACTCTGTACTATCCCTGGGGCACACCCTGACTCCATAATGTCTGCTGTTGCTTTTGCTGAAGTACATGAGTCACAGACCCTGGCTTGGTCAAAAATTCAGTGAAGTGCTCTTGTGAATGATAATTACTTGTGAATTGAAAGCTAATAGAGAATGAGACCTATCAACAAGAGTGAGACCTACCAACCATCACAACCTGTCATGGATCAGGTAATCTGTTAACTGCTTTACATCCACAGTCCTCCTAATTGTTGCATTGTCCCAAGAAAATAGGTATTTCTATACCTGCTTTTTAAAGAATGAAATGAAGACTTAGCAAGATTAAGTCCATTATCTTTCATCCATCTATTCATTTCATATACTTTTCTCCTCTCCTCTCCTCTTGTCTCCTCTCCTCT
>NW_007225345.1:32939-37812 GCF_000164805.1 Carlito syrichta
CTCTCTCTCTCTCTCTCTCTCTTTCTTTCTTTCTTTTTTGTTGAGTAGAAGTCTTACTCTGTTGCCTAGTCTGGGGTGCAGTGGCACACTCATGACCACTTCAACCTCGACCTGCTGGGCTCAGGTGATCCTTCCGCCTCAGCCTTCCGAGTAGCTGGACCATAGACATGTGTCACCATGCCCAGCTAATTTTTTTGATTTATTGTAGAGACAAGGTCTCAACAAGTCGTCCAGGCTGGGCTTGAGTGCCTGGACTCAGGCAATCTTCTTGCCTCTGCCTCCCAAAGTGCTGAGATTACAGGCATGAACCACCATGAGCATCCAGGTTCTTTCTGCTCCTTCAATGATCATTACTTATTTCACAGAAGGCACATACATGTTCAAAGTTTCAGTGTTTATGCTCAAACTAGCACCTTCTTCTATGCTCTGGATCCAGTTCCTTTGTATTTTAGAAATCTTGTTCTGTCATTTGTTTTGTCCACTTGTGGCATCAGAAATTTTTCTACCTGCATTTCCCCACCTTATAAAAATCTTAACCATTATAAAATTGTTCTTAAAAATTACATATTTTCCTCTGGTTATCCTTTCTGTCTCCTTCCATTTAGAAGCAAACTTCTAAAATGCTGCACACTCATTTCTACCTCATTATATATTCACCTCTCAACTCTCTGCACCTCATGTTTTTTCCACTACTCCATGGAAACCACACTTATCAAGGTCATAATTAACTTCATGATTGCCAAATAATGCACATACCCTTCTAGTCCTGTGTTACATAATCATTCTCAGAATTTCATCTTGTGAATCATTCTCTCCTGCTTTGATTTTCCCTTGCCATGACTTGCGTGTTTCTCTTATTTTCTAGTGTCTCATATCCAGTCTCTTTTGATGGGTTATCTTCTTAAGCAAATCCTGAAATAGTAGTGTTTCCCAGAGTACAATTCTTGATATTTTTCTGTTGTTATTCTATATATTCATCATCTGTGACCTTACCTGAACCTAACAACTCTCAAATTTTTATCTACTACCCAGATTCTTCCCTCCCTCCCTCCCTTCCAACCTCAAAATCATATGCACAGCCTCTGACTGATCTCTCCCATCTGCTTCTTCTACACACATCTCAAAGCCAACATGTCAAAACTGACCTCCATGCCTTCCTCTCCAATCCTACTCTTTCTCTTATTTTATCAGTAATACTACTACATCCAGTTGCTTAAACCAGATAACAAACATCACTTTAAACCCCTTCCTCCTATAATCCTCTTCCCATCTTCACTTGGTCACCAGGTCTTGCTGAGTCTACTTCCTATACCTTATTTTGAACACATCCTCTTCGTTTCATCCCTCCATGTTACTTCTTTAGTTTATTTCTTTATCTCTTCTTGCCTTGATTATTGTAATATCTCCTGAATAGTCTTTCTTCTTTTAGACTTTATTTTTCTTTGCAATTCATCTTTTCAAGCACTTTTCCTGGAGTATTAAATGCAAATCAAATCATGGCTTTCCTATAATTAAATTCTGTCAATGGGTTTCCATAGACTTCAGGAAGGCCTAAATTGCTGAGCTTGGCAAACAAGGCATTTAATAATGGGGTCCGTGTCTTTCGTTCTAACATTAGCTGTCATTCTCTCCCACAAGCAAACCTCACCACAGACAACTTCAAGTACAGACTGCTAGCTATTGAAGACACTTGGGATGTGATCTTCTTGGCATGTACACCTTTGTTTCTTCCTCCACCCTTTCATTGTCTATAAACTCCTTTGAATTTATGACAAGTTAACCCGATCTCTCCTCTAATCTAAACTAAATTATTTTCCTTCTTCTTTGATCCCAAGGCAAACATATGATTTCTTATTTATCTTTTAACATAATATTTACAACACTTCATTCAAAGTACCAGTTGACTTGTTTCTCTCAGATATAGATTGTTAATTTGTTGACGAGCTTTTATCTTTGTCTCTGGCACACAGCAGCGATTCAATTAATGTAGATAGTGTTATCAAGTGACTGAATGACTGAATCTCAGTCTGTTCTTTAAATGTCCTGGTAGAATCATCTTAGTTTTCCCCTCAATGTTATAGCAGAAGACTCTTTCTTTCCATGAAATATCATAGAGGAATTAGAGGATTTTACATGCCTTTTGTATTTTTTACATAAAAATAAGCACTGATTTCTCTTTGATTTTTCAGTAGTATTGACTATACTACTCTATTTCTGATCAAAGTAGACCTTGGTGACAGAGCTTAGGTAAAGATTTTGAGAAAATCAGCCACAGGGGAATTATCATTGTTTGATAGATTAAAGATTGCCCTAAATCAAGTCCAGTTTATGAGATGCCCTTAGTCTGCCTGAGGTCTGAGACTTCTGAAGTTTAGGACGTTTGTTTGTTTCCTGTCATTTATTCCTAAATGTCTAGTGAAAAGTAGAAATTTAAAAAATAGAATAGCTTGTCTTTATGTGTGAATATTTCTAGGAAAATAATTTGGATTTAGAGAGTTTTAGATAAAAGGTTACATTCAATAGTTAAGAGAAATGATGTTTATAAATGTGCCAACCATGCACCATGTTGGCATAATCAGTATTGGCATAAGCATGACAAATGAGGTTAGCACATTACTTGTGGATTGGAGGCTTTCTTTCTTTCATATAGTGAAGAATGATGGACATCTCTCTGTACTAGCCATCTCATTTCTCTGTTCCAACTTATTTAATGCCCTATGATCGTGTGGTGCTCTGTTTTTTTCTTCCCTCAAGATTTCAGCTTAATATTCCCTACCTTCTTCCCTTGAAAGATTCTGGAGCAATATTTTCTGAGGAAAACAAAAAGGTTTCTTCTCCATGTCAACCTAATGGACCTTTTTATCTCTCTAACATGGTCATAGCTGGTTCATTCCACTCTTTCTTAAAAATCAGTATCAATTTTGTTTTTCTCATTTTTTCTTTTTTTGCTTTGAAGAAAAATATTCACTTGCTCATAATTTTCCAGTGGATTTTCTCATCCCTGGATTTACTGACAAAGCATGTAAAAGAGCTATAAAGTCCCACGCTTATTCATTTATGGAACAAATATTTATGGAACACCTACCATGTACCAGCCCCTTGGAATGCATCAGCAAACAAAATAGAGCTCACTGCTTCATGTGAGAAAGACAAATTCTAATAAACACAATAAATATGATTCTTTACTATCTTAAAGATAAGAATTGCTATTAAAAGCAAATAAGATAGGGGAGTCAGGAATGTGAGGTGGAAAGAGGGTTGCAATTTGAAATAGAAGGTTTAAAGTAAGTATCATTGAGAAGCTTAGGGCTTTGGTTCGCACCCCTATCTTGGGGAGGTGAACCTCCTCTCTCTCTCCCTCTCTCTCTCCCTCTCTCTCTCTCTCTCTTTCTCTCTCTCTTTCATTTACTTTCTAAATAAACTGTATTTTCTAATCTATAAAAAGAGAGAGAGAGAGAAACTTAAATGTGGGTAAAGACTGTAGTAAGTGTGGAAAATAATCCCAAATATCTAAAAATTTGCATTTCTGACAGAAAGAACAGCAAGTTGAATGACCCTGGACTGTTGATGTGCATGGCATGTGTGGTCAACAGCAAGTAGTAGGTGAGGAGGAATATCAGAGGAACGAGGACAGAGAAATAACGCGAGGCAGTTCTTTAGATCTAAGAACTTTGACTTTTATTCTGAGTGAGATGAGAAGCCATTAAAAGATTTTAAACAGACCTGTGATATAATTGGACAAACAGTTTTAAAAATATCACTCTGGATGCCATTTCTGAGTAGTCTGAGGAAGGAAAAGTAAAGACAGGAAGCACTTTAGGAGTGCACTACAGTCATCCAGGTGGGAGACCATAGTTGCTTGAAACAGGATGACAGATGTGGAGAGAGGAAGAATTAGTGTGGCTCGAGATGATTTTTAAAAAGTGAGCTTAATAGGATTTCCTGATGGTTTAAATGTGGAATTTCACAGAGAGAGAGAGAGAGAGAGAGAGAGACATATCTCAAGCATGACCCTAAGATTTTGTTCTGAGTAACTGGAAGGATTGAGTTGTCACTGAGATATGGTTGGAGCAGTATGAAAGACAAAGTCAAAAGTCCAGTTTTTGAAATGTTGAATTAAAGATGTCAAAAATCCAAAGATGTCAAGTAAGCATTTGGATTCATAAATCTGGAATGTGGAAGACAGATGCGGGCTGGAGATTTTAAGTTTGAGAGTTGTCAACAGATAGAGGGTATTGAAAGCCATGAGACTAGATGAGGTCACCAGGAGAGTGTGGGCCTGTCCGCTAATAAACCAAGACTCAGTTTTAACATTAAACGACTTAGCGGGAGAGGAAAATAGATAAGGAAAATAGGGAGGGAAGCCTCCTGTGAGGTAGGAAAAAAAACCAGAGTCTGGTGCCCTGGAAGTTATTAGAAGAACGAATGTGAAGGAAGGAGGGATGAATCAATTTTAGCCAATGCTGCAGATGTCAGATAAGATGAGGTTGAAGGTCATCGAAAGGCCAACAAGGAGGTCACCGGTGACCCCGACGAAAGGGCAGTTTTTGTGGAGTGGTGAGGGGAAATCCTGGTTTTTAAGAGAGCATGAGAAAAGAGGAAGTGGAGCCAACAAATATAGACCACTTATTCCAGGAATCGTAATACAAAGAGTAGTGGGGAAAATAGGGCATTAGATGGTGGAGGAAATAAGATCAAGGGTAATATATATATATATATATATATATTTTTTGAGTTGGAGTCTCACTCTGTCCCCCAGACTGGAGTGCAGTGGCCGCTCCCGGCCACCACAGCCTCGCCTGCTGGGCTCCGGCGATCCGTCCGCCTCAGCCTTCCGAGTAGCCGGAATTACAGGCGTGCGCTACCACGCCCG
>NW_007225345.1:37957-40100 GCF_000164805.1 Carlito syrichta
TAGCCTCAGGCAATCCACTCACCTCAGCCTCCCAAAGGTGTGGGATTACAGGCTGAGCCACCGAGCCCGGCTTGGGTAATATATTTTTAAAAATAGAATACATAATTTTTATTTGGATGCTGTTGATGCAAACGATTCATAAGAGAAGAAAATGTTAATGATGTTGAAGAGACAGGAAATAATTCTTAGAGTGATGTTTTTGAGGAGACAGGAAGGGGTAGAATCTAGTGCATGACTGAGAGGTTGGCCTTATCAATAGTATTCAGTAGGAAGACAGAATATATGAGTGTGGTTGCTGGTAAGTGGATTGGTGTGGTCGTGGGAAGACTGAACATTCTTTTCTGATGGCTTTACATTCTAAAAGCTTCTTTTATTGTTAAACATAAACAATCCTTAGTAAAAGAAGCAAAGCAGGAGGTGTCACACTTTCAGACTTTAAACTTTACTATAAGGCGACAGCAATCAAAACAGTCTGGTATTAGTACAAGAATATGGACCAATGGAACAGGATAGAGATTTCAGAAGGAAATAATCATTTTCTCAACCAACTCATCTTTGACAAAGTCTCCACCAACTACCACTGGGAAGAGGAAATCTTATTCAGTAAATGGTGCTGGGAAACCTGACTGACTACATGCAGGAGACTGAAACAGGAACTCTACGTATCACCATACATAAAAATCAGCTGTAAATGGATCAAAGACCTAAATATAAAACCTCAAATTATAAGAATCTTTGAAAACACAGGAGATATCCTTGCAGATTTCGAACTAGGCAACAATTTCTGATCAAAACCCCAGATGTCCATGTCACAAGAGATAAGATAGACAAGTGGGATCTCATTATGCTGAAAAGTTTCTGCAAAGCAAAAGAAACCATCAAGAGAGTGGGGAGACAGTCCATAGAATGGGAAAACATATTTGCCAACTATATATCTGGCAAAGGCCTAGCATCCAGGATCTGAAAGGGACTCAAACATTCCAAAAGGAAAAAATAAACAGCAAAAGACATGAATAGACACTTCTCAAAAGAAGATATACACATTAAAAAGTGCTCATCCTCGCTAATCATCAGAGAAATGCAAATCAAAACCACATTGAGATGCCACCTAACCCCAGTAAGAATGGCCATCATTAATAAAACAAATAACAACAGATGCTGGCTAGGATATGGAGAAAAGGGAATGCTTCTATACTGCTGGTGGGAATGCAAACTAGTACAACCTCTGTGGAAAATAGTGTGTTGATTTCTAAAGGAACTATAAATTGACTTTCACATGACCCAGCAATCCCCCTGCTGGGAATATACCCATAGGAACTCAAATCATTCCACCGAAAAGATACCTGCACACACATGTTTATTATAGCCCTATGCACAATAGCTAAAACATGGAACCAACACTACTGCCCATCGAAACTGGACTAGATAAAAAATATGTGGTACATATACGCAATGAAATATTACGTAGCCACAAAGAAGGATAAACATATGGACTTTGCAGCAACTTGGATGGATTTAGAGTCGATCATACTCAGTGATCTATCACAGAAACAAAGAACAGAATACCACATGTTCTCACTCACAAGTGGATCTTGAACATTTACAATGCTATAAGGAAGGGACTGACAGTATTGGGATACTTCTGGGGTGGGTTGGGGGACACAACATCAATAAGGGTACCTGATCTCAAACCAGACAAAGCAGGGACCAAAGGAAGGCCCACACTTTACCTGTACAATGTACACTTGTATACCAAATCCTGAATTGGGGCACACATCTTTAAAATAAAATATTTTTTTAAAAAACTTGATGACTAGGCCACACCTTCAGAGATTCTCATTTAATTGTTCTTGGGTGGAGTTCAGGTATCTGTACTTTTAGGAATTCCCAGCTGATTCTGAAGTATAGTAAGGTAAGACCCTCTGCCTATGTAGAGCTTAGTAGCTTTTTGTGGATTTAAAAAAAAAAAAAAAATCTTTCTAATTTGTCTTCTTAATCTGCTTCAGTAATTTAAGAAACATTGATTGCAGCCACAAATAAAAAACATTATTGTTAAGCCGGGCTCGGTGGCTCAGCCTGTAATCCCGCGCCTTTGGGAGGCTGAGGTAAGTGGATTGCCTGAGCCCGCGGGTTCGAGACCCGC
>NW_007225345.1:40228-77068 GCF_000164805.1 Carlito syrichta
ACTGCACTCCAGTCTGGGCGACAGAGTGAGACTCCAACTTAAAAAAAAAAAACAAAAAAACAAAAAAAAACATTATTGTTAAAAAAAAATAAGCCTCAGAAACATACATCAAACATCAATGTATGGATCAAGGGGTGCTACCACAAGAAGACAGTATAGCCTTCAACTTAATCAAACAATAGAATGCCATAGGCATCCCAGAAACCCCACACATGCTCCTTTACAATCTCTATGCACTTTCCCCTCTTCCAAAGTAACCATTATCCTCAATTATTATATCACGGTTTAATTTTGAACTTTAAATAAAATATAATAATGCAATATGTAAAGTTTAGCATTTCTGCCAACATTATGTTTATAGAATTCACTAGCTTTGCTGCACATAACTGTAGTGTATTTATTTTTTATTTTTTTAGAGTATTTCATTGTGACATGAAACAATTTAATTTTCCATTCTACAGTTGATGGGCATTGGATTGTTTCTAGTTTTGAGTTTTTAGCTTGTTATAAATTTCACTATACAAGTGTAGGGGGCGTTTTTGTCAAATACATATCTACGGGTGAAATTGCCGGGCCAAGAGGTATCCACAATAGGTTAAATTCAAGAGATATTGTCAATTATTATCATTTCTTTGTGTAATTTGCAGTTCCATTGGCAGTGTATGAGTGTTCCTAGTGTCCCAGATTCTCCCCAAAACTTGGTGTATTTTAAGTTTTAAACTTCCTAGTGAGTCTGGATTTAATTTTACCTATCCATATAAATTAATAAAATTGAATACACTTTCATATGCATATTGACCATTTGAATTTTTTTTTGTAAAGTATCTACTCAAATTTTTTCTGCATTTTTCGATTAGGCAGCCTACCTATTTCCTATTAAAAGAAGTTCTTTATATATTCTGGATATGAGTCCTTGGCAATATATGTTGCAACCATCTTCTCACATTCTGTTCTTTTACTTTTAATTCTACTAATGGTACTTTTGAAGAGCTGAGGTTCTTAACTTTAATATAGCCCTATTTATCAGTTCTTGCTTGTATCCTTAATGTTTTCTCTATACTATAATATTTTCCTAACCCTTATTAAAAAGATGGTTATTATAATCTAGAAGGTGTTATGGTGGTTTTTCACATTAAGAACTGAAAATGACCTGGAATTAATTATGGCATGAGATGGAGGTCAAAAGTTTTATTTTATTATAATTTTTTCATAAAGAAATTCAATTTTCTCAGCACCACTTACTAAAAAAAAAAAAAAAAACCCAAACAAACAAACAAACAAACAAAACTATTTCTTTTCCACATCTCTGACATATCACACCGGTCATAAAATAAATGTACATGACTGGGTAGGTGCCTTGGTCTATATTCCATTTTTTCATCTATGCATTTCTTTTTCCAACAGTGTCACATTGTTTTGAGCAATGTTGCAGTATAATCAGTTTAAAAACTATAAGAGTAGACCCTCCTACCATCGCTTTTTGTTCTTATTTAAGTGATATATCTGTACCTACCCATTGCATTTAGTTATAAATTTTGAAAGTTGTTTTTATATTTCAAAAACATATGAAGTGTTGGTGCAGATTAAATTGAATATATGGATTAATATATTCAATGGATCTGCTTATGAGTGAGAACATGTGGCACTCAGTTCTTTGTTTCTGTGATAGATCACTGAGTATTATAGACTCTAAGTCCACCAAGTTCATAATTTTGTCCTTTATGTCCTTTATGCTGTGAAGTTCATAATTTTGTCCTTTATGGCTGCGTATTATTCCATTGTGTACATGTACCACATTTTTAAATCCAATCTTCTTTCGATAGGTAGCACGGTTGGTTCCACATTTTTGCTATTGTGAATAGTGCTTCAATAAACACGTGTGTGCAGGTATATTTCATACAGCGATTTACGTTTCTCTGGGTATATTCCCAGAATGGGATTGCTGGGTCATATGGAAGGTCGATTTTTAAGTCTTTTAGGAATTGGCATCTTTACAAATAGTGTCTTCCAAGCTATGACATAATATATCCCTTCATCAGTATAGTTTAATTTATTTCAAAATGTTTCACAGTTTTCTGTGTAAGACTCTTACACATCTTTTATTAGAGTTATTCTTAAATATCTAATTTTATTGTTATCAATGACATCTTTACAATTTTCATTTTCTAATGATCTGATTTTGTTATATAGAAATATGCATATTTCTGTACCAAACCCAATTCATATTTCTAGTAATTTACTTGTAGATTGTTTTAGAATTTTTTGCATGCAAAATTATATATCTTGATAAATTACAGTTTTATTTATTTCCAATGATTACTCCTAATTTTTTTTCTGTCTCAGTGTACTGGCTAGAATCTCCAGAAAAATATTATACACAAGTAGTGTTAATGAATAGCCTATTTTTATGCCAGATATCAAGGAAAGTTTTCAACTTTTCACCAATGGTTATGATGTTTGCTGTAGGTTTTTCTTTAATAGAAGAAACTTTTCTTCTAGTCATAGTTTTCCAAGAGTTTTGACCTTGAATGGGTGTTGAATTTTATTAAATACATTTTTTCCATTTTGCAATTATCAAATGATTTTTCTTTTATAGTCTGTTCACATAGTGAACTACTTTGATTTTATTCTTAAAGGTTAAATTAACATTGTATTTCTGGAAAAGCCTCTACTTGGTTGTTATTGTATTATCATTTTTCCATATTGCTGGATAAGATTTGCTATTTTTTATAGAAATTTTTTTATTTGTGTTAACAAGTAATGTGGGCCTGTGATTTTCCTTTTTTAAAAAAATATTTTTGTCATTTGCTGTCAAGGTTACAGTGACCTCTTCATGATGAAGTGTCTTCTATATTCTCTGAAATAGTTTCTGTTAATGTCATTATTTATTTCTTAAATGTTTGATAAAATATAGGTGCAGCCATCTAGTCTTGAAGTTCTCAAGTGAGGGTTTGTGATTGTATATTCAATTTCAATAATAATTACAGAACTATTTGGATTTTCAATTTATTCTTCTTTTCTGCTTAGGTTATTATGAATTTGTATAATTCATTAACAATTTTCAAATTTAGTCATAAGATTATTCATTTTATGATCATTTAAATTTTATAAGATCCCTATTATTTTATTTTTTGTATCATATATTACTGATTTCCTTATTTTTTATCAGTTCAATTAAGGAATTAGGAATTTTATCAGTCTTTTCGGAGAACAAGCTTTGGGCTTTGATGGTTCTATTTGATTTTTTTATTTTATCATTTTAAAAATTTATTGTCTGAATTTCCAGTAAGATGGCAAAGGGATAGGTTGGACTGTGAAAGTCTCCAAGAGCGGGTGTCCCTAAACACTCTCTGCGTGAGTGGCTGTGTGCCGGTGGGTGAGTGAAAGTCCATCTGAGGGGAGGCTTGGGACATGCACCCGGGGTTCTCCTCCGGAGGTGACTGCAACCCCCATCACCCTGAGATTAGAGCCCCCGGTGCACAGGATCAGCTGCTGCTCTGGGAGTCTCCTGAGACATTCAGCTGATCCTCACAGCCCGGCCCACACCACCTGTAACAGCAAAGTGGTTGGAGCCTGGGATCCATGGAAAAATTTCTTTTCACCTGCCACTATTACGGTTAATGCTCTTTTCTTTTTAGCATCTCATTTTGAATATCTAATTCAATTCATTCTAGTCTTTCTTCTTTTCTAATAATTTATCTCTAAGCATAACTTTCCATCCTGCCAATTTTGAAATATTGCATTTTCATTATCATTTAGTTTGAAATAATTTCTAATTTCCATTGTGATTTCTTCTTTATACAAGGGCTACTTTTAGAAATATAATCCTTGATTTTACAAAGTTATGGGAATTTTTCTTTTGGTTATTTATTTATAATCTATGTGTTCTAGAGTTAGAGAATATACTCTGGTTTGGGGACTATAACATTTCGTCAACATATTTCAAAGTCAGTAAGATGGCGGAACAGGACTTTTCAGCGTTTGTTTTTTGTCAGAAACAGAACATCTATCCATTCATGATAGCAAAACCCAATGCTGGGCAGGCTTCCACAGTTCTAGACTCAGGCCCTTCTCGGCACCAAGAGGGTTTCAGCAACTCCAGGTTCCAGGCCTACCTGAAAGACTCAATCTCTAGGCCCACCCCAGTGCTAGGGTGACCTCAGTGGCCTAAGGATCCAGACCACATCAAGGCATATTGAAATCAGATTGTCAAAATTAAGGACAAAGAGGAAAGAACCAGGAAACATAATAGTAAGAGAGAAGAAAAAAAAACAAAACACTAAAAAAACCCAAACCATGATACAATGAGAAAACAATTTTTAAAATGGCAATAGTAAGTCCTTACCTATCAATAATTACCTTGAATATAAATGGATTAAAAACTCCAATCAAGACATAGAGTGGCTGAATAGAAACAAACAACAACAGCAACAACAACACACATCCCAACTATCTGCTGCCTACAAGAAACTCACTTCACCTTTAAGGACACACACAGATTGAAAGTGAAAGTGTGAAAAAAAGATATTCCATGTGAATGGAAGCCAAAAGAGAATAGGCAGTACTATATTGATATTAAATAAAACAGACTTTAAGAAGAGACAAAGTTATTATATAATGGTAAAAGGATCAATTTATTCCCTTATTCTTCAAGAAGCTATGCCAACTATAAATATATGCATCTAATATCAGAGCAACAAAATATATAAAGTAAATATTAATGGATCTGAAGAGAGTGATAAACTGCAATCCAATAATAGTAGGGAAGATCAACAATCTGCTTACAACAATGGATGCATTATCCAAACAAAATCAATAAGAAAACACTAAATTTGAACTATATTTTAGGTCAAATGGACCTTACAGGTATAACATTCCATTTAATAGCAGTAGGATATATATTTTATCAAGTACACAAGGTACAATCTCCAGGATAGATCATATATTAGGCCACAAGTCTTAACATGTTAAAGAAAATTGAAATAATATCTAGTATTTTTTTCTAACCACAATGGTATAAAACCAGAAATCAGTAACTGAAGGAATTTCAGAAAATCTATGAATACATGGAAAATAAATGACATGCTACTAAACAACCAATGGATCAAAGACAAATAAACTTAAAAACATCTGAGATGAAGGAAAATGAATGCAGAACACACCAAAATTTGTAGAATGTAATGAAATCAGTTTTAAGAGGAACGTTTTCAACAATAAATGCCTACATCAAAAATGAAGAAAGATCCTAAGTAAACAGTTTAATATTTATTAGACTGTTGTGTTTTTCATGTATTTAGGAATGATCCTAAATAAACACTCTAATGTTTCTTAGAATGTTTGTTTAGAAAATAAAGAAGAAAACTAAGCTCAAAGTTAGCCAAAGGAAGGAAATAATAAAAAGAGGGGAAATTAATAAAATAGAGACTAGAAAAATAATAGAAAAAAGCAGAGTAAATAAGAATTGTTTAAGAAAAAAAAAAGGATAGGGCCAGGCTCGGTGGCTCAGTCTGTAATCCTGCGCCTTTGGGAGGCTGAGGTGAGTGGATTGCCTGAGCCCGCGGGTTTGAGACCCGCCTGGGCAGCGAGACCTCATCTCTACAGTAAATCAAAAAATCAGCCGGGCATGGTAGTGCATGCTTGTGATTCTGGCTACTTGGAAGGCTGAGGTGGAAGGATCACCAGAGCTCAGCAGGTCGAGGCTGCGGTGGCTGGGAACGGCCACTGCACTCCAGTCTGGGCGACAGAGTGAGACTCCAACTCAAAAAAAAAGATAAAGAAAACCAACAAACATCTAGACTAAGAAAAAGAGAAAACTCAAAATCAAAAATGAAAAAGGGGACATTACAACTGATATAACAACAATGCAAAATACCATAAAAGTTTACTATAATAATGATATATCAACAAATCCAATAACCTAGAAGAAATTGATAAATATCTAGACTCACACAACCTAATAAGACTCAATCAAGAAGAAATGGAATACCTAAACCGACCAGTAATAAGTAAGATTGATAAGTAATAAAGTCTCCTATTAAAGACAAGACCAGTACCTGACAATTTCAGTGCTGACTTATACCAAATATTTAAATCAAATTAAAATCAGTTTTTCTTAAACACTTTCAAAAAATTGAAGGGAAAAAATACTTCCAAATTTATTCTATAAAGCCAGCATTACCCTCACACTGACACCAAATAAAAACACTTTAAGAAAATAAAATTACATGCCAATATCCCTGATGAACATAGATGCAAAAACATCAACAAAATACTAGCAAACCAAATTGAATAGCACAGTAAATAGATCATTCACCATGATCAAGTGGGAATTATCCTGAGATGCAAGGATGGTTCAACTGATGCAAACCACTAAATGTCATAAACTCCCTTAACAGAATGAAGAATAAAAATCATATGATCATCTTAATAAATCCAGAAGTGGCACCTGGAAATATTAAGCATTCTTTTTTGATAAAAACTCTTAACATATCAGATATAGAAGAACACATTAAAAGTCAAACATGTCAGCCCACTGCTAGCCTCATATTCAACAATTCAAAAAAAAAGTCAGAAATAAGACAAGAATGTCCACTCTCACCACTTCTATTCAACATAGGACTGGAAGTCTTGGCCAAGGAAGTCAGGCACAATGAAAAAATAAAAGATAACTAAATATGAATGGAAGAAGATGAATTGTATCTGTTTAAAAATGCCATGTTCTTACATGGAGAAAACCTTAAAGACTCCACCAAAAACCTTTTAGAACTAAAACCTGAATTCAGGAAGTTGTAAGATACAAAATCAATGAACAAAAACCAGTAATGTTTCTATATACTAACAACAAAATATCTAAAAAAGAAATTTTAAAAAATCCCACTTGACAATAGCTACAAAAAATTTAGAAATAAACTTAGCCAAGATGGTGAAAATCTATACGCTCAAAATTATAACACATTGGTGAAGGAAACTGAAGACCCAAGTAAATGGAACTATAGACTTCATTCACAGATTGAAAAAAATTAATATTGTTAAAATGTCCCTACTTCCCACTGAAATCTACAGATTCAATGCTATATTCATCAAAATTTCAATTTCATTATTCACGGAAATAGAAAAAACAGTTCTAAAGTTTGTACAGAACCATAAAAGACCCTGAGTAGCTAAAACAATATCGAGCAAAAACCAAACCAAACCAAACCAAACCAAAGCAACAACAAAAACCACAAATCTGGAGGCATCACAATATCACAATATCTAAAATGTATGCCAAAGCTAGAGAAATCAAAATAACCATGTTAGTGGCATAAAAACAGACATCTAAGACCAATGGAATATAATAGAGAGTCCAGAAATAAATCCACACAATTACAGTAAGTTGATTTTTTGACAAAGATGTCAAGAATACAGAGTGGAAAAATAAAAGGTTTTAAAATATATGGTTCTGAGAAAACTAGATTTCCAAATGCAGAAGAACAAAATTAGACCCTCATCTCACGGCATATCAAAAATAAACTCAAAATGGATTAAGGATATAAATATAAGACCTGAAACTGTAAAACAACTAGAACAAAATATAGGGGAAAATCTTCATGCTATTGGTCTGGGCAATGATTTTTGCCTACTATCCAAAAAGCACAGGCAACAAAAGCAAAAATAGATAGAGGGAATTATATCAAACTAAAAAATCCCTGCATAGCAGAGGAAACAATCAACAGAATGAAGAGATAGCCTATGGAATGGGAGAAAATAATTACAAACCTTATAACTGATTAAGCAGTTAATATCCAAATACATAAAGAACTCAAATTAGACATTATTTTAAAATGGGCAAAGGACCTGAATAAGCATTTCTTAAAAGAAGGCATACAAATAGCCAACGAGTATATGAAAAATACTTAACATTGTTAGTCATTAGAGAATGCAAATTAAAACCACAGTAAGCTATCACCTCACACTTGTTAGTATCTAAGAGATGAAATATGACAAGTGATTGCAAGGATATAGAGAAAGGAGAACCATTATATACTGTTGGTAGGAATGTAAGTTTGTCAGCCATTATGGAAAACTGTATAAACATTTCTCAAAAAATTAAAAACTATATAATCCAGTAATTTTACCACTGGCTATATATCCCAAGAATATGAAATCTGCATACCAAAGTGGTAGCTGAACTTCCATGTTCCTTGCAGTATTATTCGCCTTAGCTGAGAAATGAAATCAACCTAAGTCTTCATCAATGGGTAAATAAAATATGTTACATTGTTGAAACATATTAAGCATAGTTATTTGATGTCTCGTGCATAATAATGCTATTTTATGGGTTCTCTATATACTTATTTTATTTTCTGCTTATTTTCTCTTTTAAATTCATGTGGTATTATTTCTTTTTATGTATGTGTTTTTTTTACTAAGGCTGCATAATATATGCCAAAAATATATATTTTTAAAATTTTGAGAGTGGTATCTTTTTTCTGGGTGTACATGTGTTTGTTTCTGGAAGGCAGGTAGGCGTGCTAGCAATCTGCATAATCTAATCCAGTTCTGGGCTTGCTTTATTCTTATGGTATAGTTGGTGTTTGTTATTCCAACCCTAATTATGTACAACTTACCAAGATCCCATCCAATGTAATACTATAAGAAAATGACTGACAGTGGTGGGAAACTATGGGGGGGAGGGGAAGGGAGATGGGATTAACGGTAGTAAATATCTGTCTGGGGATGGGGAGACACCTCTTATCAACAAGGGTGCCTGAATGAAGCATATTTGTATACCTAACCTTTAACTGTACCCCACAATATCATAATAAAAAATATTGATTAAAAGAGAAAAAAAAATTCTTATTCTGATATCAGAGGTTTGGGGAACAAGAGGAGGTGTTAAAAAGTCAATCACTATAGTGAGAAAGTAAGTGGACTGATTAATTGCAGCATAATACTATAGTAATATAGTATCATATTATATTTTACTTAGTATTATTAAGAGAATACTTGGAGTTTTTGGTTATCAATACAAAATGGTACCAGAGAATGTGGTTATGTTTTCCTTTTGCTATGTACTTTTGTTATACAGGTGCAAAGGGCAGAGATGACTGGTTTTATCTGGATTTGTGGTTTTGTCTAATAAGTCCAACAAACACTAGGAGGGATAAATTAATACAGGTAAGTAGAGAAGAGAGGCGATCATTGAGGTGAGAGAGAGTGAAAAGTGGTGGATAAATGGATTGAAAGTCCCAATGGGCCTTGGCTTGCTAATGGAAGAGAGCTAGAAAATGTTAGAGCTCAAAGAAGAATTCATGGAATTGAAATTGTGGAGAGACTGTAGTTATTAAGAAGAGCTGAGGTAGATTCACAAGAGAAAAATCACTGGGTCACTGAGATAAGGTGAAGAAAGATGGAAGACTGAGAGCTAGAATATTGGGAGCGTTGCTTATGTGCATATGGAATGACCAAGAGTTAAGACGAGGTAGTTTTGGCATAATAGTGAGCCATGAGAAGTGAGAAGAAAAAAGAAAAGACAATTGAGAAAAAATCTTGGAGATGGTAGGAAACACGAATAAGAGAGGTGGGTAATATAATCTCATAAGGCTATAAGCAGAGAAGAGTTTGGAAGCATTGATGAGATCAAGCTAGACAAAGACTCCACATCCAGTTTTGTTTTTTTCTTTTTTTTAAGTAGTGGGCCGAGGGAGAAACTACTTGTGCCACTTTGAAAAGGCTAAAGGTTGATAGATTTCAATTAATTCTAGAAGAGGAAGGACCCTTCAGAGAAAAGTTTGAGGTTATGGGATATTTTCATGATGAACCATAGATTCTGGTTGACCCTGAGGAAGTTTACTTATGTCTACACTTTGGTTGGGAATAAGTAAGAAAATGTGTATGCAAGCATTAAGTATGCCTAAAATATGGGTTAAATGTCAGAGTCCTTACATTCTAGTCAAATATCAGTTTCATATTGCTTAGGATGGGTTTACAATGTGTCGAGACAGAACGAGAGTTTTGACAGTTTCTTTTGACCTGTTAATAACAAGCACTAACCGAGTATGAGCTCTTTCTCCACACATACACTGTGCACAATTCTGCAATAAGCCTAAATTAGAATGCCTTTGGCAGCAAATAACAGAAAATACAACTAAAATGGCTTAATTTATTATTTATTAACTCAAACAACAAAAGGTCTTCTAGTAGGGTGACTTCATGTTTTTTTAATTAAGGGGGTCAATGACATCATCAAGGTCATAGTTTCATATTTTCCATCTTTGTATTCTGCCGTGTTCAGCATTTTGGATTGTTTTCTTATGCTGACTCTCTTTATTCACTCAAGATAGCAGATGCAATTGCAGCCACCACATCCAGGTAATCTAGAGAAATAAAAAGGAACATTTCCTCCTGTAGGTGACTTTTTAACAGCGAGGGAACTTTTCACCGCCACTTCCCCTCATATCTCGCTCTTCAGAATTTCATGTTATGCTCACACCTAGAGCAATGGGGCCCATGACTGGTTCAGACTATATGGCGTCCACTCTCTAAGGCTGTTGCCTTCTCCCTGAAAGGCATAGCTATGTGTTGAACAAAATCAGGTTTTTGTTAGCTAGAAAGAAAGGGACAAGGACTATTGTTGAGGCATCCAAATGTGTACTTTGCTCTTCTTCCTTTTGTCCTTCAAACTGTGGTTTCTAATATTATTTGTCACAATTATACTGTCTCTCGATCTCAAACTTGCTGACATGTTATTCTACGTATAGACATATGCAGATATAATATACAGATAGGTATACAGTGTGTTAATTTTCTATTGCTGCCCATAAAATCACAAATTTATCTGCTTAAAATATTGTGTATTTAATACTTCACTGTTCTCATGGGTCAGAAATCCAGGCAAGCTGGTTCTTTGGCTCAAGATCTTACAAAACTGCAATAAAATGTTTGGGCACACTGGATTCCAGGGTCTTTTTTAAAGTTCATTCAGTTTGTTAGCAGAACTCAGTTCCTTGTGGGCATAGTCATAAGGTGCCCATTTTCTTGTCGACCATTAGGTAGGAATGCCTCCCAGATGCTAGAGGCTGCTGCAGTTCTTTGTCATGGGGTCACCATAGGCACAGCATGGATGCTTGTTTTCTTCCAAACCACAAGATGACAACTGACTTCCAATCCTCTCCATAACAAAAATGCAGAAATGACTACCCCATTACATTTGCCATGTAATGTAACCTAATCAAGAGCATCTATTTCATCTTACACACAGGTTCCATCTACACTTAAGTGGAGGTGATTACACAGGGTATGCCCACAGGGAGTAGGAATCTTGGGGGCCATCTTAGAATTCTGTTCACCAAACTATATGTTTTGTTATAATCATATTAGTTTTCATTCCTATGCAAATTTACTCCTTTGAAAGGAGAGTTGTTTTTTTTTTTTTTACCCTGCATTCAGTATACATGTCCATGCATCTTAGTATAATAAGAATCCTGCATTCATTTATTACAACAAATTGTCAGGAGAATAGTTGAATGCTCCAAACTGAACTTAAAGTCAAAAAAGAAAAGAAATCCTTTGAAGGTATAGTGGAGTTATTAGTTCTCGATATCTCCTTTATACCTACTTACTTTTAAAAAATTCAAATTCTTCCCAAAGAAGTACAATTTCTGTTCATAAGTCCTGCTCCAGAACATTTCTTCCTTTGTCTTATCCTTCTGTGACTTGTCTCTCTCTTCTCTTTCTCAGATGTTTGAGTTTTTCTCAGATTGGGTAACTTGAGATACTGATTGGGGTCAGCATTTCTGGAGTAAATATGTGGGAGCAAGGTCAAGGCCGTTCTGGGTGTGGAAGTTCTCTAAATAGGAAATTAAGGAGAAAGCTTCATATAAACCTCATAAACTCACTCACTTCGTAACGCCTTTTATTCAATTCTTTAAACTTGTTAAGGAATATGGAAAGTGCCTAGGATGCAAGAACTTTATTTGATTCTAATTCAAACAAAACAATTATAAACATATTTGGAGACAATCTGAGAAATTTGAATTAGGAGTTGTGAATTACTGTTATCTTGTTAGGTTTGATAATAGCGCTGAGAACTGTAAGAAAATGTTTATAACCTATAGAGATATGTTCAGAAGTATGTATGAGTGAAATGATGACTGGGCCTTGAATTAAAATAATGCAGAGACAGGAGGTGGGGGGAGAGAGAGAGCAAGAGAGAGAGAGAGATAGAAAGAGAGAGAGAGAGAGAGAGAGAGAGCAAGCGAGAAGGTAAGCATAGAGGAGGTAATTCTTGATGATTATTGAATCGTGTAATGAGTATACATGGAAATCCATTATCTTATTTTTAATATTTTGAATTTTTTTTCATAATAAAATGTTTAAAAACTGGATTTGCCAAGTTGCTGTTAAAATGTGACACTTTTAGGCATCTACTTTTTCATTTGAATGCCTTGCATAAACTATAGAAATGATGAGGTAGGATGCTTGTTTTCCTTCTAGATTTTTAAAAAGAGATCTAAATAATAGCATGAAAGAAAAGCACTTATAATAAATAGCAACTAGGCCAATTTTAAAGTCACCTTCTAAAATTTTAAAAGTCAAATCTGAATTCTAAGGTCCACAATCTCAGAATTAGTCTTGAATCAAAATTTATTCTCCTTTCTCACAGCACTTTCAGAATATCTTTTGAATGCATTTGGTAAGGTGTCTGAAGGTTTGTCCTTATTTATTTATAAATCCTGGGGTTCTGCCCACACATTTGGCGCGACCACTATGGAATAGCTTTCTGAGGAGATCTTGTCCTTCTATATATTAGCCTAATCAATAGAGATATTGATTAGGGGGGGTTTTGTTAGCAAGAAAGAAAGGGACAAGGACTATTGTTGAGACTCCAAAGGTGTACTTTGCTCTTCTTCCTTTTGTCCTTCAAACTGTTGTTTCTAATATTATTTGTCACAATTATACTGTCTCTCAATCTCAAACTTGCTGACATGTTATTCTACATATAGACATATGCAGATATAATATATAGATAGGTATAGAGTGTGTTAATTTTCCATTACTGCCCATAAATTAACCACAAGTTTATCTGCTAGAGACAACCTAAGTAAATAGATTGTGGTGAATGGATGAGATAAAAAGTAATAGAAAAAATGCTTCTCTGTTGACTCCTGCCCTAGTATGAAAATTCAGATTTTCCTTTACTACAACTCAACCCATCCAAGCACATTGATGAATTACTGGGGCCCAACCCACTTTTGTTTTTTGTTTTGCTTAGTTTTCTGTTCTCTGGGGCAAAACATTTTGTCATAGTTATCAGTACGCAACTGAATGGCTTTCTGTCTTAAATGCTATTAGTAAGGATTCTCTATGTGTTTTTGTGAAGTTGAGTTGATGGAGCTCCATTGTGGGTTGAACTATGTCTCCCCAAAACCCATATGTTGAAGTCCTAATCCAAGCACCTCAAAATGTGAACCTATTTGGCAATCGGGACATTGCAGATGTAATGAGCTAAGGTTAAGTCATTAGGGTGGCCTCTAACATGTCATACTTTCTTACAGAAGGAATACTATGTGAGGAGAATAAAACACAGAGGGAAAGCCTTGTGAAGACACAGGTAGAAGACGACCATCTGCAATCAAGGAGAGAGCCTTTGGAAGGAACTAACCGGCAAACACCTTGATTTTGAACTTTCAGCCTCCAGACTTGTAAGAAAATTAATTTCTGTTGTTTAAACCATCCAGTCCAGTCTGTGGTATTTTGTTATGGCAGTCCTAGAAAATTAATACAAACTCCAGATAAGTATTAGCTGCCTTTCCATTGACATTGCCATGTTTCTATTTTTTGTCTATGTGTAGGCTTCAAACATTCTTAAAATACATACCAGTAAAATATCTGCTTCACTCATTTAGGATGTGTTTATGAAGCAGTAGGAATGTGAAATATCCATAACTTTTGACTTATACATAATCAGTTCCAACTTATTTTTGGTGCTAGGTTATCTGCAGTGGCTCTCCTTGTTGACCTTCTCTGCTTCAGTAGTTTCTACACTCTGTTATCTCAATTAGTTTTTTTCTTCATTTAATGTGGGGAGTAGAGGCTGTGGTGAGGTGTATTAACCATAAGATTATAGTAGTTGTATTTGAACTAGTAGTTTTCTTAAAATTACTTTATTTTTGAATTAAATTATGCCTGTAAAGTCTAGTGGGAGATAAAAATATAGAAAAGGGCTTCACTTGATGATACAAAGCTCCTAGGAAGTTTTCTTTATCATGTGAGTTTTGTTTCCATTGTGTGTTACTTGTATGACTCTGGGTAATTTCCTGAACCCTTCTGAATTTCAGTTTAATTACATACAAAATAGAGATAGCAAATCACAAGAATCTTAGGGGATCAAATAAGATAGTCTATATGCATACATTGTGAAAAATACAAAGCACTATGGAAATCAAGACATTGACAGTTATTAGGTTTATGAAGGCAGAGTTTGTGCTTTATATTAGTTAAAACAAATATTCTTGTAAGACTTCCTAGCATATTGCCCAGTATATGGAAAAATCTTCATGCTTATCAATTGAAAAAAATGGTTGAAAATAGCTGGAAATTGGGGAACCTAATCATTCACCTTTACTCCAGAGATCAGCTGAGATTAAATATACAATTTTCATTTTATTACTGGTGGTGGTATATTGTTTTTTCCAAAGATATCCTTGCCAATACACTTATCCCATCCCCCATGCTCTTCTTATAACGTGACTGACACTTCTTTCAGCGAAAGATAGGTCGCCCTATGTGATTGCCCTGACCAATGGGATATGGTATAAGTGATAGTCTGTGCCTTCTGTGGCTAGGTAATAAAGGGGGACAGCCTTATCCTCCCTCCCTCCCTCTCTCCCTCTCTCTCTCTCTCTCTTTCTCTCTCTCTCTCTTTCTCTCTATCTCTATCTCTCTACTCACCTTTCAAAGCCAGTTACCTTTTTATAAGAACACCTGGGCCACATGAAGAGCCATGTGTAGATGTTCAGCTTAGGTCTTAGCAGCCTTAACTGCAAACACAGGAGTGAATAAGCCTTCAGTTGGTTTGAAGCCACAGCTTTCAAGTGTTCCTGTTGAGACTCCAGAAATCATGGGATATGAGCTGAGTTTCCCAGGCCCTGTCAGATTTTCTGATTCACAGAGGCAGTGAAAGATTACAAATGATAATTGTGCTTTAAGGCACCAAGTTTTTGAGTGATTTGATATGTAGCAATAGATAACCAATACCTTGGTAAAACTAGATCAGAATCTCCTTACTGCGTTCTGAATTTACAAGCAAAACTCCAAGTTTCGGGTGAAGAAGCTAGAGGCGGGTTCTGCCTCTCTTGGCCTTCCTTACGAGTAAAAAGAAATGAAAGACCATCCTATGTTTGAGGAGAGTAGGAGAGGATGAGGGGAAAATATCCTTGTTTCCAAGGAGGGACACCGCCCTGATTATTATGTCTAAATGAACAGCAGGCTGTTTCCTGTCTCAAATCAGGTAAGTCACTTCTCCGACTGTGAAGAGGAATGAGGGCAAGAAGGGTTTGCTTCTAAGGTTATGAGCTGCTATGGAAATATCAAAATGACGTGAGTGTTCACAGAGAAAAGGTATCATTAAAACTTAGAAGAGGGAAATCAGATAATTTTAACCCCAAATTTAATAAAATAATCACTTTTTAAAAATGGAAAAGTCCGTGTGTGCGTGTGTGTATGTAGTATTCCTAGCACACACTGAGCCCCCTCCACAGTTATAACTTGTCCCTCTCTTGCTTGACCTACTTCATGTTAAACATCACAATGGTTATGAAAATGAGGGACCTGGTTAGGATCAGTAGTGGTCACTGGACCACCGAGAACACAGGCAATGGTTTCAAAGGAAGAAATTGGGCACAGAACTAATAAAACTAAAAGGTGAAATCTGATTCTGAGTAATGAGGATGTGGTTTCTGAAATCATCTGATCTGCTTTACCAGAGCTGATACAACTATTCTTCATGGAAAAAAATAAGCATGAAAGTACCTGGTGGTTCTTTTTAATCTGTGGCTATTTTAAAATTGTACAACGGCATTAATACTTGCTCTTTCCTTTCAATTGACTTCCTTGGGGATTTAATCCACAGGTTCTCTCATTCTTTTAATCAAAAAGAAAAGCGTGCATATTTCTTGTAGTGTCTATTCTGCTAAATTGTCAATTTTTTTTTTACTACTTTCTCACCGGAGGATGCTATTTAAACTTAATTTTTAAGTTTTATTTTAGTTTTTACACATACTGACATCTTTAAAACCTGACATTTTAGTTTTATACATACTGACATCTTCAAAACATGCTGCAAAAATGAATATTCCATTTTTAAATTTGTTAAGTTTCTGAAATTTACCTTCTCTCAGATCTGTTTAATTGGTAAATCTTCCATTAAAATGTTCAGATGTGGCATATATTTCAAATCCTACACTGTTTCTGTTTTTTTCTTCTATAACATGAAGTACAAGTTTTATTTTTAGGTAATATTATATTAAATCAAAGGGGTATATGAATCCCTTTAGTGGAAGAGGGTATCCAGGGAGATGTCTGCCACTGATCTTGCCTTGGGAAAAAGGTGTTCTCTACATTTAACCTACTCTGAGTCTATCTTTGAGTCAAAACTTGTGTTGGTCACTTCAAATTACAAAGATATACCTATCTACTGAAGAATGCTCTAAAAGATTATTGGCAAATTATAAGCAATTTTGCTGCCTGTAAATGTTTCTGGTGGATTGAGTTTGATCTTGAGATGAACCTCAAGCAATCTGGGTGTTTGCCAGATATTTCCCTGATAGATATGAATATCAGTTGCATTGAAAATGATAGACGCTGGCAATTTTGTATTAATTGCCATGGGTGGGGGACAACAGCACAACTTAACACCTTCTGATGAGTTCTGACGAGAGAGAGAGAGAGAGAGAGAGAGAGAGTTCTGTTGCAGTTAAATATGTTTTCTGGCAATTTTTGGGTAAACAAGGTTTGAATTGATGCCTTGGAATAGTTGAGAAAAACGTGTCATTGGCAATTGTCCTAGAATTACAAACAGTGTAAGAAAATGATGAAGTCACCTATTCAACTAAAGTAATCTCCAGGCACAAAAAAGAAAATAGGACATTTATTCTGTCTCACACTTTTTCTTGGATCTGCTACAGAGGAACTGAATCTCAGCAGGTTCTAAAAACAACTAGATTTGTGCTTATTCTTACTTATTCCTAGTAGAATTTCTCTCATAACAGACAGAAACATTTATCACTTCATAATGTGCATTCCCCCAACATTCTCTACATTTTAAATTAATTAAATGAACTTTAAAAATATTTCAAGAACTCAGTTTTGACTACTTCAGCGTGCCTTAAAAATGGGAATATTTGGAATTCTTCGAAGCCCTGTTACTTGAGTGTGTGTGTGTGTGTGTGTGTGTGTGTGTGTGTGTGTGTGTGTGTGTGTACACCCAGGGAGCATTCTTTTTACTATACATTGAAAGAAACTTGGCAGAAGGATTTTTTTTTCCTGAAAAATACCTATGTATATTATCCTTACTCAGTTATATTACATCCAACAGACTTAATTGTTTGTTTATCCAAGCAGAATATTTCCTATTTCAGTCCTGTGTCAACATATTAATATTTTCCTTCTCTTAAGTTTATACCACACCCCTCTGCTTTTCTTTGAGAGAGGCATGACAGAAAGCAGTCTAATCCTTGGAATGGAATGGGGGGTGAGTGCGCATGGGGTAGAGAGTCATAATGATTGTGAGTGTAGGTCAAGATGCTATAGACGGATATGAGTTAAATAATGCATCAACCATCATACATTAAAATGATAGAGGGATGGCTTTAGTTCATATTATACTTTTTGTGCACTAACAGAAAATGAATTCACTCTGTAAAAATATTACAAAGTACAGGCCCAAGAAATTATTAACTGTAGGCATAAGTACTGGTTGTGTAACTAAAGTTTTTGATGAAGCTGTAAATAATAGTTTCAGTAGAACAATACAAAATGTAATTGAGACCAAAAATATACTTCATATTTAATCATCAAAAAGCCTCCATTTGCAAAGAAACAATGGATTCAGAGCTCGCTATTCCAGTGAACTAATCTAATTGGAAGACTTCTTGGTCTTATTTGTAATACTTGAAATACCTCCTTTGACCGTATTTTTACTCTTCATACTACCATATAGATTTGTGATGAAAAAGAATCTCCAAATATTTCAGTTGTGCAGGTTTGACCACAGTAGAAATAAATCTGACCCAAATGAAAAGACAAAAGCTGTCCATTTTCTTCATAAACTGTGGACTGACAGATGGATAATTAGGTCTTTTTAGTTTTCTTAATGATAAAATCAGATTAGCTGTTAGAGAAATTCAGTCAGTTGCTAAGTAGGAAAATAACAAAGACACACCCAGTTGACAACAATATATTAACTCAAGTTTTGTGTATCAAATAATAGAACTTTAAAAATGCCAGAGTTAAAGAAAGAAGGTTGGGATATTTACAAACTGCAAACACATAGCACTTTTGAACACAAGGAACATTTCTTTCTTTGATTATTTGTAAAGACTTCTATCTTACCCTCAAATAATTCCTATCTTAAACAGATACAATTGGGCAAAAGTATTGTTATTCTAATATATTTTTTTCATTTTCTTGAAAATTTCATTTGGGAAGACTCCCTATTTGAGTTTCTAAGTATATCATGACCAAGAGATTGCATTATTCCCGTTAGTTAAACAGCTAATTTAAAGAAATGATCGAAGATGTATGTGTTAGAGAAAAAGATGACTTGAATTAAGATGTGGGCAATTTTAATCAAGACATGCTGTATTCAGTAAACTCCATAAGATCAGTGAAGGGAAAAATGTATTAAGGTTAATCAGTTTTGAAGAAATGTAACTAGTAGATAATGTGCCCTGATTTTTTTTCACTGTGACAGGTGTAATAAGCACAATCACTGTTCATCTATATTTCACTGGGCATAAATGCAAATTTCACATTTTCACAGAAGGGAGAATTTTATTACATTATATTGATTTAGAAATAATTCATTAACCTCTACCCCTTCTTTTTCTTTACATATCAATCTGTCTCTATTCAAGGCTTTATCTTCATTTTTCAACTGGTTACAGTGAAGTGTATTGCAGGCTATAAAAAGATCGTCTTTTATACATTCAGCTTTGTCATTCTTGGTATAGAATGAGTACTTGTATTCTATACACTTTGAATATTGTTTTGTCTTCTGGAATGCTTATTATATTTCCTTGAAGTTGAGCAATTTGATAGTTTCATGTAATGTAAAATACTTGTTGCATCTTTCTATGGACCTCCACTAGTTTTTAGAAATGAAATATATTTATATGTTAATTTTTCATCTTCTCTCCAAAATCAAGTCTGTATAAATATAAATGGATAAAATGAATCTCTATCTCTTATACTACATCAGTGACTTACGCTTGAGGGGAGGATGTTGTGATTAACCCCCCTGCTCCTGATCTGAGAGAGTGGATAATATCTGGAGACAACTTTGGTGGTCATGAGTGGCTGAGTCCTTTGCTACTAACATCTAGAGATGGAGGCTAAGGATGAGACTTAATAGCTAATCATACACAGAATGTCCTGCCACAATAAAGAATTATCTGGTCTAAAATGTTACCAATGCTTGAGGTGGGAAATTTCAGGAAGCACAGAGTTGAGGCATCTTCAGGAACCATAAAAGCTCTGATGTGGATGGTTCATTTTGAACAACATAAAAAGAATGAGAATTAGACTGAAAAAAAAAATATTTCGGGCAGATTAGAATGGTCCTTGATGACTGAGCTAAGAAAACCAGATTTTATTTTGTGTGCAATGAATAGTCACTGAAAGTTCTTAAGGGGGGAGTGACATAAAAATAAACCCCGATTAGTGACTGAAAAGGTCATGTAACTAAATTTAAAATCTATTTTATCTTACATACTTGTAAAAGTAGGCTAACTTACTACTACACTAAACTCCTTGAGGCAAACCACATGTTTAGGGAGTATTTTTGTAACTAATTAGAATCAGAGAATTTTGGACAAAATTACTGAGAGCAAGGACAGTATCTTATGTCTTAGTCATGATATTAATTGAAGGTATAATGATAATGATTGATTCCTGAATAAAATTATTATTTCTATCTCTAAAATGATCAGATAGAATTAATCTGAGGAATTCATCTATTATACAGTTAAGAAAGAAATTAATATAAATGTTTAAATTATTAATTCCAAATTTCCCAAAGGAAGAAATATAATTTGGAGACACACTTTTGAGTGTGTATTTCATTTGGCCAATCTGCAGGATTTATTTTTTAGAAAATTACACTCTTGGCTTACAACATTGTTAGTCAGTACATTCATTTTTAGAGAGAAGAAAATCCTACTTTAATGGTACAAAAAATTAGACCTTAATCATTCTAACTTCAGTGCTTATGTTATTAATTTTAAAGAATGGCCCCAGGAAGCAAATAAAAAGAGTTTTCTTATCTGAGGAAAAATATACTAGACCAGAAGACCTGTCCACTTTCGTTTTAGATGATTCTGTGGAATATGTTGGCTCATTACCAAAATACATATTTTAAGAATTATATTTCTTTCTAAGCAGTGGTTTGCAGTCCATTTCCAAGTCTAAGGTGATTTAAATTACATGATTTCTCTGTGCATTTCAAATAAGGTTTTTAATATTTTAGTTTTAAGTAATAAAATGCCATTCAAGTGTGTAATTTATTACCAAACCCATTAATATTTATAGCCCAAAAATGATTCTCCTGAATGGTGGAAAAAACCTCTCAATATCATTTCTTGTCCAGGGGAAAAAAAAGCAACAACAATGAAAAATCCTGTGACAGAAATATATTAAACATATACTTTTTTTTAGATGAAGAACTTAAACTTTTTTATCAAGTAATTTTCAACAGGATTCTGCACCCTGAAATTCTAAGTTAAGATTAATTGATAGATTAAGTATTTGGAGATATTTATGTCATGTGTAGCACTCTGTAAACTATGAGTTTGGAAAATTTCTTTTAAAACAATTCAACTCAACAGATGTTCCATTTTACTTATTTAATTAAGGGTTTGTGCTGTCCAGTGTTACTAGTCATTAATTTATTAATTTAATGAATACTTAATCAGACTCTTTATGTGCCAGACATTGTAGGCACTGAAAACACAGTAAACTCCCAACTTCCATAGTTTTATGCAGCTTACATTTCAATGGGATGTGGAAACTGTTTTGTTTTAATTCATATTAATGAATGAAAAGTACAACTTGCGTTTTATGGATATTATTTATTTTCAAATTTTGTAAACTTTTGGCATGATTCTACTGTGTGCCCAGGGCCATGTTGTACCATGAAGACTCTGAAAAAAGAAACACCAGAGTCAATGATTCTGAAGAGTTGATGATCAATTTTTTTTTTTGTCTCTCTTTTGAGTAATCTATGTCCCACTTGATGTGCCATGGGAGCCCATCTTGTATACTTTTGGTTGCTAACTCACAATCTAGGATGGAAACCACTGGTAGAGTCATGTCCTGGAGACAATTTGTACCATGTCACTCCCTGCTTGAACAGCTTTAACATTCAGTTATTTTCTATGAGGTCAAGGCTGGATTCTAAAATCTGTTGTCAGTCAGTGTCAATCAGGGAAGCAGAACGGTTGCACTTATTACAAGATAAGGAATTCATTTTGGGAATAAAATCTAAATAATTGTGCAAGAAAGCTGGGGAAGTAGAGGCTTTAAAGGTGTGTTGGAGCATGGCAGAAGGCCCTTAGCAGCCCTCCTGGAGTCCGATGCATCGCCTCTGGAGTGGAACCATGCAGGAGAATACAAAGGAGAACCAAGGGAAGTCTCTGCATCAGGCAGTGGCTCTGACATCTCTGTTGGTTAGCAGAACTGACAGGTGGAGAGAAGAGCTGGGTGCAGAGCAGTGGAGAGTAAGGACTCACTGGCACCTCTCTGTCTCTCTTCTCTCCATCCATGTGGGCCAGCAGGGAGTAGTGGCTAGCAACTCACATTCATCTTCCAAACCTCATGTAATTTATTTTTTATTTTGGTCAGCTCTAATCTGAAACTGTAGACAGTCACTTTGTGAATCACAGCTCTAGTCTTGTCATGCCGGTGTGGTATAAAGTTTGTCACATTTGGTGATACTATCTACCAGTATTATCTCTTCTAATTTTTCAATCTCAATGCATTTTTTCTGTTCATAAACTGTTTTTTTTCTAACCTCATTGTATAGCGATCTGACACATCACTGGGCTTTGTTAATATTGTCTAATATACCTAGAATACTTGCCTACCTTCTCTTTGCCGATCTGCATACCTGCTCCCCAATTTGGATTTTCCATTAAACCCCAGATTGCAGTGGCCTTGGCTTCATTTAAAATTTTGATAGCACTTGTGCATATAATTTGTATTTGAAATTGTCTTTTCTACTTTGAAATGGCTATGGAATTTTGAGATACAGATGATTAGCCATAAGATATATTTTCCCAGAAGAAGAGTTTATTGATCTTGGTAAGAATGGTTTCACCTGGATGTAGGGAGAGGTAGTTGCACAGATTCATAGAGGACTAGGTGACCTCATAATGAGAGAAGAACAAGTAAACTGGGCAAAGTCATATTAAATATATTTAAATATGGCGGGTCCAGACAGCTAGATGAGGAAAATATGGAAGGGATGTTCATTATGTTGCAAGGAAAAGGAACAAGGCTGAAAGCCAGATTTACCAAAAGCCAGAAGTTTGTGAGAAAAAACAGCAAGTTGAAAATGTCTTTCTCTTTTTCTTTCTTTTTTTCTTTCTTTTTTTCTTTGTTTTGAGTTGGAGTCTCACTCTGTCACCGAGGCTGGAGGGCAGTGGCCACTCCCGGCCACCGCAGCCTCGACCTGCTGGACTCCAGCGATCCTTCCACTTCAGCTTTCCAAGTAGCCAGAACTACAGGTGCACGCTACCACTCCCAGCTAATTTTTGATTGATTGTAGAGATGAGGTCTCGCCAAGTTGCCTGGGCTGGTCTCGAACCCTCGGGCTCCGGCAATCCTCTCGCCTTGGCCTCCCAAAATGCAAGGATTACAGGCTGAGCCACTGAGCCCCGTCAGAAAATTTCAGCTTTCAATATGACCTCATAATGATATCTGTGAAAACAAAGATACTAACAAAAATGGCTAGGCTCTACTCTTCATGCTGTCCACGTGTTAACTAATAACTCTCCTACATTCCAGAGAAGTAAGTACTCTTATTACCTCCGTTTTACAAATAAGGAAGCATAGTACAAAGAGGTTAACTTTTTTTTTTTTGCCTACACTATCATGGCTCATGAAATGTGGAGGTAAATTTTGAATTCAGCCAATCTGATTCAGAATGGCTTTAAAAAACCATTGCACGATATTCTCTATTTGACAGTTTTTAGTTTGTGGAGTTAATCAAAGCAGCTTATTTCCCTCCTGACTATCTAAGATACAACAAGACCAAAGAATATTAAAAGTTCTAAACATTCAGACAGAATCAAACCATCAGTTTGGAAATCAGGAGGGTTATCTCTACATTCCTATCCAGACATTTTTATTTTTTATAGATGCCCTTTTACCTGTCGATTTATCAAGCTAGTGCAGCAAAGTATGATCCATAGAAAGCAGCATTAGTATAGTCTGGGAATTTATTAGAAATGCAGAATCTCAGGTTGTATCACCCACTAAATCAAAATTTGTCCTTATAAAAAGGTGATTCATATGCACACAAATGTTTGAGAAAAACAGCCTTAGAAAATCTTTTAGAAAAAAGGCCCAGATCCAAAAAAGTCCAAATACAAATGAACCCCAGCACATCTTCACAACATTTTTTACTGGCCATTTCTACCTCCTTCCCAATTCCCTATACTAGCAGGACACTAGATTTAAAAATTGCAGATTTTGAGTCCCACCCTATCTTTATTGAATCAAAACGTTCTGTGAGAGAAAATTGAAGTTTTTCAAAGTGCCTTTAGCTTTTTTGAAGTAGGGTTAGATTTGGATCTTTGGGTTTAGACACTAATGCCTCTTCATCTTCTTCCTAGAGCACAGAGGAAATTCATAATGAAGTCTTATTCATTTATCAAGGCTCAGGACCAAAGCTAAACTTCTCTCACAAGCTTTGTCTGAGTCTTCAGGTGAAATTGTTTTATTTCTCATCATGTTAAACATGTGTCTGTTATTGTACCTATTACCTTGCACAAATTTGTTTACATTTCTATCTTGTATCCTGGGTAGATTTCTTAATAGGTGCCGTGTAAATTTTTATTGGATCAATGAATATGTAACAAACAGACATGTGTTATGACCATATAGTAGCAGTTAGTAACAATGATAATTTCTTACTATTGACCATGGCTGCTTGCTTTACCAACTACTTTCCTTTAGTGGTAGTTCTTATGGTCACATTCTTGCAGTTCTTTGTAGAGGAAAAGCCTATGAATCATTTTATATTATTATGTTGAGTCATCACTCTTATGACAAATATTTGTTTTAAACCTTTGTTCTTATATATTAGTGAAAAAGATAAAAATACCAAATTATCCCCCTACATGTATTTCATAAATAGTTTCATGTTAAAAACTAATCAATGCATTTATGTTGTTCTTAATTACAAAAATAGGTAGGTAGGTTGAACTCTTAATTCTCAAACTCTTGTTTGTTCCTTTCCTTAGAGCTTTAAGAATGACCTTACTGTTCAAAGTAATGAAAAATATATTTTGAGAATTTTCGAAAGGAGAATTCCTTTAGAATCAGGAATGTGTAGGACTATATATTGACTACTTTTGCCTTTAAAAAAGAAAAGAAAAAGAAAAACATGGCCTTTTTTATCAAATTAAGGGCATCAGAAACTTCAAAGAGTGACTCATAGGAACTACATTTTCAACTTCCACTTCTAATTCCTAAATTTAAACCTTTCCTATGGGAGTCAAAAATTGAGTTTTCTCTGCATGTTGGCAGTCTCCTGATTATTTAAGTTATAATTGCTCCAGCTATTTAGCATAACAAAGTTAGCCAAAGTAACTTGGAAATTAGGCCATGTGATCACAAAATAACATCAACAAAAATGAATGAAAAATCTCCCTCGCTGTACAAAGTACAACTTCCTGTTCTTAGAAAGAGGTCTTGTTACTGTTGGAATCAGATGAAATATTCACTACTTTACTTAGGATTTACCTTAATTTACCTTAATTAACTCAATTGTTCCCATTGTTAAACAAACTTGTCAATTTCAGACAATATAATCAAAGGTATAATTATAGAGGAAATATGTAAGCATTATATATCCTCTTTAAAGATAATCAGAGTAAATGCTTCCTTTTCCTTGGAAACAAATATACCTTTGATTGGGCCCTAGATGAAGGATATTACTTGAGGTAAACCTTCCTAACCACTAAACATAACAGAGTTTATGGCCTCAAACATCTAGTACACTTAGGTATAGGAGAGGGGTTTGCATAAGAAAGACACTGAAAATAAAAATAAAAATTGAATTTATTTGTAAAGTGTATAAAATTATATATTTTATATAAATAAATAAAATTACATTTTTATCTTACTTCATTAGTAGATCACATTTAAAATGCAGAAGGTTAAAAAAGTGAAAATTTAGGTGTTTCATATGTAAAAATGTTTTTCTAATGTTAAAATAGAATCAATGAATTAAAGACCTAATGACCAGAAAACATTTTAGAGAGAAGCACAGCTCCATTTAAATGTAGTCAGATCAATAGGCTTAAAAAGATGTAAAACTCACCACAATTGATGAATAGCTTAAATAAGTTTTCCACCTAGTGAACTAATCAGTAGTTTGAATCAACCAAATTTAACATCATCTGAAGAAGAGGACTTATTTTTAGCTAGAAACATACAGGTTAGATGCAAAAATATATCTTGCAAATGAAATCTTTTTAGTAATTGCTAGACACCTTCATTTCTAATTCTGCATAGCAACTATTTCAAAATTACTTTTTAAAATGGTCCAGTTTGCTCTTCTAGATGATATCATTTAGTCCCACACTTTCAGTTCTACCTTTGTATATTCACTGTTGCCTCTTAAGTCAATATCTCTACAAGATTTCTTACTTGAGCTCAAGGTTTCTGTATTTAACATCACTTTGGACATCTGTAGTTATTTATATCACGATCACTGTATTTTTAACAAGGCTAGAATAGAAATAACTCTTCCCAATCTCAAATATGCTTGTCCTCTTCCTTAAAGTGAAGGAATACACTTCTTTCATTTGTTCAAATAGGAATTCTGGGCATAATCCCTAATTCTTCCTTCTCTGTTATTCTTCCCAGGCAATCAATAACCCAGTTATATAGATTTTACATTTTATCTGCTGCATTGATTCCATCTCCTACTTTCATGCTCTGAGTGAATCTAAGGCGATCCCAGGACAGATATTTGTCCTATCTAAACTCATCTTGATGCTACAATGGTCTTCTTCTAAGCACCCTCATGTATAATTGCTTTTACTTCTCTCCAATTGATTTTTCACACTGCCTACAATGTAATTTGTTTGTTTCAAATCCAGCCATTTTATTTCCTTTCTAAAAATTCTTTGCTCTGGGCAACAGAATAAAATCTATGCTCTCTGGCATGTTGTACAAAGCCCTTCTGGATCTGACTTCCGCAATTAACACTCACTTCAGTTCTTATGATTATCATCTCATATTTTAATCTCGGTAAGTATTAAGCTTTTAATTCATGTAAATGCTATACTCACCCATGTCCTTATGACATTGCTTAATCTGCATATTTTTGCCTGGGATACCCTCTGCTGCCTCTCCATTTGGCCTTTCCAACTCAATGTTGAAGACCCAGTTCAGCACAGCCTCTTCTATGAAGGGCTCTGTGACTTTCACAAGGAAGACAGACTTCTCAGGTGCCAAGTTGGTAACTGAAAAATAGTTCTCATTGTTTTAAATTTACATTTCTTTGATCAACACCAAGTTTAAACATTTTTATTAATTGGTGTCTTCTTTGTAGGCCTACAAAAAATGTTTGGTTTTTTTTCTGTGTTCTTGGCAGATTATGACTTTCTGGAGATGAGGAACTATGATCACATTATCTCAGGGCTACAGTAACAGTAAAAAGAGTGCCTTAGTGACAACTGAGAGCCAACGTGAGTTTCTAAATAAGAAAAAAAATAAGAAAAAAGGAAACAACTGGAAACTTTATTAGTATTAATGTATTGACATATCAATTAATCCCATAAATACATTAAACCACTACATATTTTTCATTGTACTATGTGTAGCTGGTTTCTTTTTTTCTGTTTACTACTAAGACTTTAAGATAATGTTTTTGCTGTTGTTTGCTTCACTGCACTCTTCCAAAAGATGTTATATAAGCTTCTGGTAGATATCTAGTATCTATTCGATAAGCTGACCAGTCCCTTATAATCCAGAATTTATAAAAGCATTTCATGGAAAAGAAAACCATTTTCAAATATTTAGGTGGAGTCATACCATATAATGCCGGAACCTTGGCTTCCATTCTTGTTGAAGTCTGACAACAATCTCCAAATATGGGCCATTGCTACCTTTATACTCATGGATGGATGCTTTTATGAATTTATTTTGAAGATTAATCAAATCATTTAAATGTGCACACTGTATCTTTTCCAATCACTTAATCTGGAAATACTTTAGAATATTTATTATAAATAACAATATGCAAAACAGCCAAAATCAGTATTGAACTCTTTAGCTACAGACAAACTCACTGACTGGAAAGTTAAGTGTTCAATAAGTATATTAGTTTCTTACTCCTGCTGTAAAAAATTACCACTAATATGATGGGTTAAAATAATGCATATTTAATATCTTACACTTCTAGAGATCAGAAGTCCAAAATCAATCTCACTAGACTAAAGTCAAGATGTTGGTAGGGTTGGTTCCTTCTGAATGCTTCAGGGAAGAATCTGTTTTCTAGCCTTTTCCAACTTTTAGCCATCATTTACATGTCTTAGTTCATGACCCCTTTCTCATTCTTCAAATTCAACAGCAAAACATTCTCAAACCTTTCTCTGTTTAAGTTGTCTTATCTCCATATCTGACTCTGACCATCCTGCTTTCCTCGTCTAAGAACCCTTGTGATTACATCAGGCCTACCATGTAATCCAAGATAATCTTCGATCTCATGATTCTTAATTTAATCATATCTATACGTTCTCTTTTGCCATGTAAGGTGATGTACTCACAGGTTTTGGGATCTGAACCTAGTGACAGAATTCTAAAAATGTTTATCATCCAGGAAACCTAAACGCTACAAAACAAAATATTTAAACCTAATTTAAAAATAAATGAAAACAACAATCTTTGTTATTTCCATTTGACATCTGAGAGCCAAATATGGAACTGTTGTGCACTGCAAACCAGAGAGGGTCAGAAATAACAAAAGGAGGATTTGGGGATGACAGTCACAGAGTGAAGAAGGGGAATCCAAGCAAGAGGTTGCGAACTGGAGGAGGATCGTCCAGTACGGTAACTGTCGTGGGAACACAGTTAGAAATTTTGCATTTGGCCTTCCCTTAGCAGATGGACTCTTGACAGCCTGGTTGACACTAATTGATACTATGAAATTTTTACTTGAAAGTAAGATACAGCTATGTAATCAGTTGGAGATACTGAAGACATTCTCATGAATCCTTCAGGTACCAGGCTTACCCATTATGCTAGGACCCAAAATGGTTTCCATGTTTGACCTACGAGAATTCTAGACGTTTGCAAATCTTGAATTACATTTCCGTGGCTTTTCAGAGATGAATCAGTCATGTTCAACCGGGCAAAGCTGCTCCCAGCCTTTTTTTAAAAAATGGAGAGTGTATGTTCAGGGATTATGGCTACTTACCTTGCCATTTTCTGTATTAGTAATCTAGTATTTGTTGGCAGAAAGAGATGAGCAGCATAGGAAAATATTAACTTTACTGCATAATTAATGATGGAACATGCCAACAAGGACATATTCATCTAAAACTTGCAACAATATCAGTGTAAGAGGTATTTGCATAGGAAAGAGAACAACGGCTGATCCTTCCCAATCTGTCCATCAACATTGCTGGGCTTTCTTATTATAAACTCTAAAGGGCCAAAGTTTAAGAGGAATATAAAATTATTCAATTCAATTTATAATCCTGCGAAAAAAGTAAAGGTTCAAAAAATTTTTCCAGTGTAATGTTCTAAATTTCAACAACTAGCATCAGTTATTTTTAAGTTTAATCTTTTGCAAATCTTTTCAAATGCAGATCTTTTAGAGAATATTTGCATCTCATTGTAAAGATCATCCTAAATTTAGTAATTTCTAGTAAAATAGCCAGCTCTCTATTTTTTAAATGCACAATGATTATTTAGCATTTTATAATAAAATTATAGCATTGCATAGTAATAAAATGTATTTCCACAAATGCATTTCAGTAATGGTTCGGAGAGACATAGATTTTTTTAAAAAAGAATTATATAGCATAAACTGAATTTTCACTTTATAGAATAAAATATAATGAAAACTCTTATAAGTGGCATTCCTAAATTTTGGTCTTACAACTTAGAAATCGAGAATCTTGAAGAAATAGTGCATAGGAAAAGACACACACACACACACACACACACACACACACACAGAATCTGCTCTGAAAAAAATCCATAAAAAAGAATTATAAAATGTTAGAAATGTAAAAGACCTTAAAGAAAGCATTTAATATAAGCTTTTTAATTCCAGATAAATAAATTAATAAAATTTTTAGAAAATTGAAGCAACATGTAAAACCACAATATTTTACTGAAAAGTGAACCTCAATGTTTAACAGCTAGTAGAAATAAGAAATAAATTTTAGGACGGGCTCGGTGGCTCAGCCTGTAATCCCAGAGCTTTGGGAGGCCATAGGCGAGTGGATTGCCTGAGTCCGTGGGTTCGAGACCCACCTGGGCAACTTGGCGAGACCTCATCTCTACAACAAATAAAAAAAATTAGTCGGGCTGCTTGGAAGGCTGAGGTGGAAGGATCACCAGAACCCAGCAGGGCGAGGCTGCAATGGCTGGGAGCATGCCACTGCACTCCAGTCTGGGCGACAGAGTGAAACTCCAACTCAATTAAATAAATAAATAAATAAATAAATGTTTAAAAGTGCTTATTAAATTCCAAGAATGATATTGGAGGTCTGGAAAGATAGAAGTCAGAGGGCCAAGTACAAGCCCAGGCTCTACCATACAAGATTTGTATGACTTTGGATTAGTCATTTAGAGTTTTTGAGCCTGGTTTCCTGGCCTACCTACTATAACATTTTGTAAGACTTGGAGAGTACTTTCACCGTTCATTTGGTGACCCGAGCCAATATACCCTCCCATCAACTGTAACTGGGTTTGTCCAGCGGTTTTCCTAAACCCAAGTCAGTACTGGTTAATAATCTTCTACCTATCTACAAATTTGATGAGTATAAATGCATCTGTTAATGTTCCCACTTATCAATCACTATGCCTATATTCATTTGCTATTTTATTCTGTGACTTGTGCATTCATGGTTTTTGATTATTAGAAAAATAACAATTGGGTTATTGGCTTAATTTGAAGTGCCTTAAAAATATATGAAGAATATTACATTTTATGTTGTTTACAATGCAAGTGTTTTCTCTGAGTCTGTAGCTTCTATTTTAACTTTCTTGGCGTTTTTGGCTTCATAGTATTGAAAATTTCAGTGCAGTAAAATTTGCCAATACAATTTCAACAACTACTGAGTAGTATCTCCTACTCTGAAAAATATATGAAGAATGTTACATTTTACATTGCTACAATGCAAGTGTTTTCTTTCAGTCTGTAGCTCTTGATGCTACTGGCTTTATAGAATTTAAAATTTCAGTGAGGCAAAATTCACCAGTACAATTTCAACAACTACTGAATTGTATCTTCTATATGGAAAGACTTTCCACATCTCTAATAAAACTATTCTGCATTTTATTCTACTATATTTAAGATTTTTAATACATAAAAAACTTTATCTGGAACTCGGTTTTGTTTTTTTGAATGCTATGGGTTAAGACTGGAATCTTCTCCCTTTGTTTAAGACACACATGTGTTGGGTTTATGTTGTTATCCACTGGCTATCTCTTCATTTTATCACAGTGGCAACTGGTTGGTAAGCGGATAACAGTATGATATATAGTCAAATCACAGTATACATATTAGAAACAAATGCAGTAACACTAGCACTTGTAGAGACATGGTATATCTTGTTTGGCCTGCTTTATTTGAGAAAACTCACTTACCCTTTATCAAGATGTGAAAAAATCTGGTTGTTTTGCTTTCCTTAGTTGTTTCCAGAATACTAGAGAACTTTATGATTAAAGGGTCATTTAAAATCTGGATTTAGCTTAGATGTGTTTAATATTTATATCAGTGCTGTATTAAATTTCCCCTAAGACAAAAAGTGAGGTACTTAGGACTATAAAGATATAGATGTATATAAATGTTTAAGCAGATAAATTGTTTCTATGTAACTTGTTACATCTTCCAAGAGTAATCTGAAGCACTTTCCAGAATTTGTATCAGAATGTCATTCCATGCAACTCAAATGAATTCAACCCTACAATTGCAGATACTAGGGGTTAGACACTTATGAGTTAACACCTGTGTGAAACCATATTGAAAATATAGTTTTTGTACTTTAAGATGGTACTCTGTAAGATTAGGAATTTAGCTTCAACCTTGCCAAATTTGGAAGTTAAAGGCTGAGAATTTGGAAGCAGGAAGAATTTTCTACTTATGAAAAACTTTAGAGTTTCAGGAGGGATTAGCTTCTCTAGATCAGAAGCAGGAGCAGAAGGACGATTTTAGGCAGTGACTGGTGGCTCAGAAGAACTGTGAGGGCTCTGAGTCCACTGAGTGGTTCATGGAAGGCACCTGGAAAATGCTTATTAATATTATTGATCAATAAATAGTTTCTCTACATTTTGGTGGGAAAGAGATCTGGGAGAGAGAATTTTATTTTATTTTATTTTGATGAAAAGACAAGTTAGGTGAATTGATCAGCTGTTACAGGAAAACCTTTTTCTGAAATTCAGCGCAAGTCATTAGGTGCCAAGATTAGGGATGCCCCAAAGTTTGAGTCTACATTTTGAATCGCAGCTACTGTTCTGGTTCTTAGATTATAGTCATTTTCTAAGAATGTATTGGCTTCTGAAGACTCTTCACATGTGCTATCTTTTCGGCCTTGTCTGAGATCTTGTAAGGTAAAAAAGAACATGGCCATGCTATATACCCAAGGAGAATCAGGAAGGCTCAGGTATAGTACAAGGTCAACCTGGAACTTCTAGTCTTTCTAGAAAAAGGACATATTAAACTATTACTTTTTTTTGTCTGAAAAGGAGGAAACTGGGGTATTGCCTTACAACTAGTATGATTAATATATTGTCTGATTCGAGCTACGACTAAGATTTGAGCTACCTGACAAATCTTCTTGTAAGATTTGACTAGTTGAATCTCTTGTCAAACTCACAAACTAAGCGGAACAGAGTGCATACCAGAGAAAGAATGGGTAAGTCTTTGGCAGGAATTTTACACAATGAATGCATGTGTAGAATGTCTACTCAACTCATTGTTTCGACTGTATGTGCACTAACCGGAATTTTATGTTTGTCTGGAAAGTAGATGGATGTTCGTTGCCACACTAATCTCATTGTTTCATCATTTGGTTTCCTGACGCCTATCTTTACAGTGGTAAAGGATTAAGGCATACATTTCTGTTCTTACCATAATGAAGGTAATACTGATAGCCTGTTTGTAATTATAAAGAATGGCAAAGCAGTGTGGAGCTAGTGTATCTATTCTTCTTTGTGACAAGGAGTGATTTATAGCAACATGCCATGCTGAACATATGCTCTACCTAACAAGGGGAGTTGCTATTTGAATAAACCATGCTAGATCAAATTGCAAAGTTTTAAGAGCTTTAAATTCTATAGGATGATTTTTGTTTCTGTTTCTGTTTTACTCAATTGTATGTCTGTGAGCGCCACAAAAAGAAGGGCCACGAGTTTTGAAATGATTTTACTATTAAATTTATCATTCAAAATATTTTTCTGATACTTTGTTGATTTTTTTCCTTTTAAAAAATTTTCTTTGCCACCATAGACTCTATGTTTTGAATGGTTTGTTTATTTATTTAAGACTGCAATCATATTTCCAAAGAGCCCATGGAGAAATAGTTTAAACAGAGGCTTGATTTTAATGAAAAATTGAGCAGAGATAATTACAACAGCAAAAATGCAATAATAAACTGCATTCAGAGGAACAAATATGGTATTTGTACAGAATGTGAATGCTTACAAAGCCCTTGAACTCTCACGATCTCATTCAACTTAAGTAGACATAAATCCTTTATTGTATTTTAAGTGGTCTTATTTTCATTTGTATAATTTCAAGTTTTTTTTAACCAATTAATAACATTGAAAATAAGTGTACTATAAGAAAAATTCAGAGCCACTTATAGCTTAAGCCACTATGTGATTATTCTTTCTTTCTTCAAAGTGACGTGGATGGTTCTGTCAGATTGAGTGCTCACCAGATAAATTAATCGTTTGAGAATTACCATATGCTTTCTCCTCGTCACAATGCACAACCTGCTGTCGAAAACACTGCTGTTGTGTTTCAGTTGAGCAAAAGGTTTCCTCTAATCTCACTACACCTGCATATACAACACCAAAGCCAGCCGACGACAAGATCCTTCTCTTTGCAAGCAAATGACTGTGGATGGTACAAGCTTATTTGACAATAACTGAATTTGTTTTAGGATCACATATAATACATGAGAAAGAAAAAAACCTAATCACGATATTGTTATTTTGACACATTTAGTTACCTTTTAGAAAATGCTCTTAATTTGCAGCTTGACGCGATCTCAGCACTCAGTAGAAAGTCGAGGATTTTTCATCCCATTGACAGGAATCCATTAATAAAACAACAATCTTTTGTGTGTAGTAATCTTTAATCTTATTTTGTCACACACTTCTCAGTAGCACTTCCACTCGTTTTACAGTATAATTTATGGCACTGAAACAACTCCTGCCCTGGAAAAGGTCAGTCTGTCAAGGTTTACTTGTCTTTGAAGAAAAGTAATAGAGCATTATTTATGAACCAAAGAATACACTTCACTACTTTAATCAATCAGGAAGATGCTTGTATTATTGTATCTTTTGCCACTATCCCCACAACTGCCCCCCCCCCAAAGAGAAGCCTAAGCAAAGGATATGCCATTCTTGCTTTCTCTTTCATGTTGTTAAAGGCCTCTTACCTTTCATGTCTCTGTTGCTTTTGTGTTTATGGCACTATGGAAATAACAAGCCTGATGATGTCTGATATCTGGGAACAATTTGTCAATTATGAGCAAGGGGTTGGTTTTTCTTAAAGATCATAGAAACTCTGGACAGATTAGCCAGCCCTATCCCATATGCTTATCACGTGAAATTCATCTGACAAGACAGAAGAGGATTTGCAATTATAAACCTCATGGATAAAGAAAAAGTTGAAGAGGTTTGAAGCTGTCTTAGAGAGCAATCAGCAAAACAAAAGCAATTACCATGTTTTTGTACAGAAGATCCCAAACATAACCACAGTTGGTCCCCATATGTTTCTAGAAACCACCACAAGCACAAATTAAAACATGCTGCGTAGGAAAATGAATTGGTAGTTCATTAGAAAAAGCAGTTAGAGTGTGAATAAATGTCTCCAATAAGGATTTAATTTAGGTTAGAGAGGACATTGGGTGTGAATTAAATAACAGCAGATACTAATGCCATATTATTAAAGTTTAAAAAGTATATAAAAATATATATCTAATTATAAACTGGTTAAAAAGGAGTCTATGTATTTTTGGTAATCTATTTTATAACACATTGGAATGGCTTCAATAATATGTAAAAAAAAACAAACCAACGATGACTTTTTCTAACTAAATGAAGAAAAATAGACAACAGAGCTGAAAAATCCTGTGTTTTAAATAGTTTGTTTTAAATGTCACATTAACCAAAGCCTCAAATAGCATATTGTGGCATTATAGCAACTTCCAAGTAGATTTAGAAGTTAAGACTGGGTCAAATAACCTTAAATTATTAGTTTATTTATGTATATCTATCATAAAGATTTTTAGGAGACTTGTAATCAACTATGACCATAGCCACTTGAAATGAAAACAACTAGTTAATTCAGTCAAAGTTTAAAAAAAAATAACCTCTCTCCCTCAAAATGATGACAGAATTGGTTCCATTCCCAAAGGAGTGAACTGGATTTTAAGTATTTAAAAATTTCTGTAGTGCTTGAAAATAATCACCTTTACATGCAAAGATATATTTTTAAGTTCTAGAATGGGGAAAGTAAAAAGGAGTTCTCTCAAGCCTCAAAATAAGGAGGGGCCTAGAAGGTAGTTGTGAAAAGATGAGAGATGTTTCTTTAAACTGGTATTTGATTCACTTTCCTGTTCTAAAATTTCCCTCCTCCTGCCTCTTCTTTTCCTTCTCTGTCTCCTTGTTGGTTCAGTTGCAGTTTCACTCTGTTGCCAGGCAGAAGTGCAATGGCACACTCATGGCTACTGCAGCCTTGACCTGCAGGGCTTAGGCGATCCTTCACCTCAGCCTTCCATGTAACTGAAGGAACCACAGGTGTGCACCACCACACCTGGCTAATTTTTTCATTTATTGCAGAGAAGAAGTTGTCCAGGCTGATCTCAAACCCCTGAACTCAGGCAATCTTCTCGCCTCTGCTGGGATTATAGTCGTGAGCCACTGCTTCCATCTTCTCAGTAAAATGCTTATGGAAGTGAAGACATAGGATAAAACAGTGACAATTCACATTGTCGAAATATAAGGCTGATTGTTGCTAAAGTAAGAGAAGACATGAGATAAAGTGAAATAACAATAGATGAAGTATGAAGTCACACTTGAAATAGAGCTGTCCACTCACTAGAAAGAAAGTAGGGCTACACCACATGCTTCCCAAAGTAAGCATTACCACATCCCTCCCCAAAGTAAAGTTATACCACATGACTTTCCAGTGCCTGATCACTGACTCATCAATCCTTAGCTGTCTTTTCCATGCATGTGCAATTGTTTGCATTTCACTTCCCTTTGATATCATCTCCATAGCAAAAACATATCTTTTTTTGTTTCATTGGAATATTGCAATTCTTACAAAAATTCAGGAGAGATTGACAGTGATTCAGTATACTGGAGATTGAAGAGTGAAAGAAAAGACAATAGAGTGGGGTAAAGAAAGTAAGAACAACTTTAACTCTGTATGTGCGCGTGCATGAGCACTTGTGCACGTGAATGTGTGTGTGTGTGTATTCAAAAGTTTCATTGAATGCCATCAGCTTGGAGTGTCTGGGGGTGAGGAGAGGAAAGGCTACCATCTCAAACCAGCAAATTAGTCTGAGTGGAGCATTGGTTAAGAGTATAAGCACAACCGTAAATTGTTGGGTCAAATGATAATTCTACAGCTTATTTCATGTCTAAGTTTCAGTTTCCCCATTTGGGAATTGGGGATGCTAATAGTAATTTCTTCAGAAAATTGTTGAGAAAATTGAACAACCCATGTAAACAATTTCAATCTGCCTGGCACATACTGAACACTAAGACATGGTTTGTTTTAATTAGGGAGTAGAAAATTATTGATTAAGGAAAAAATATCTTTGAGGTATAGGAAAAGTCAGAAATGCAATTCATACAGAATGGGTGTTTTTTTTTGTTTGTTTGTTTTTTTGAGTTGGAGTCTCACTCTGTCACCCAGACTGGAGGGCAGTG
>NW_007225345.1:77088-81257 GCF_000164805.1 Carlito syrichta
CTCCCGGCCACCGCAGCCTCAACCTGCTGGGCTCCGGTGATCCTTCCACCTCAGCCTTTCAGGTAACTGGAACTACAGGTGCGTGCTACCATGCCCAGTTAATTTTTGATTTATTGTACAGATGAGGTCTCACCAAGTTGCCCAATCGGGTCTTGAACTCACGGGCTCAGGCAATCCACTCACCTCAGCCTCCCAAAACGCTGGGATTACAGGCTGAGCCACCGAGTCCAGCTCAGAATGGGTGTTTTATGTTGAAGAGAGAAACTCCTACTTACCTGGGGCAGGATAGAATCTTATCAACATACAAGCAACACACTAGGAAAACAAGCAAGATATTAATGTTTGATCCTCATCCCTTGGGCTGACCATTTGAATAAGTATAGACTTGATTCCTTTATCTGTATCAATTTGGTGGATGGGTCACTTTGCTGAAGACTAATGTACCAGAGAAGTAACACCCACTCCCCTCTAGAAGCCCCCAACTAATGACTTACAGGAGTTTTATTGAATGCTATCAATTTAGAGTGTCAGGACAGGAGAGGCAACCATCTCAAATCAGCAAATTTGTCTAGACAGAGCACTTAGTATAAGCTCAATAGTAGATGTTGGGCCAGATGGTATATAACCCAAGTTCTTCTGTCCCAGAAAGCTACAATGCTTCTTAGACTTTTTGCAGAAGTTCAGTTCCATTTATCCACAGTTAGCTGACATCGTATAATTGGCTGCCTTCCCTTCGCTGCCTCAAATTCCTATTCTACCACTAACGATTCCTTCACCAATCATGTAAACTACTTGCCCTTAGATTCTTGTTTCAAAGAATTCTGGGGAAACTCACACAGAGACACTGCACATACCTCTAGTTGTCAGTGTCTCTTGCTAAACTGCATTTAAAGATTTATAAACAGAAAACGACAACACAAGACCTAGTAAAAATGCAGCAAATCTGGGAACTAGTTGAATATGACTTTCAAAGTCAGTGGCAGAGATTAGAGTGTGCACTTTGTCATGGCTCTTAGTCATTTGTAATGAAAAATATCTACAGATACACAATGGAATATTATGCACTCATAAAGAAGAACAAACATATGAACTTCACAGCAACTTGGATGGATTTAGAGTCGATCATACTCAGTGATCTATCATGGAAACAAAGAACAGAGTATCACATGTTTCATCATAAGCAGACCTTGAACAATTATCATACTATAAAAAGGGACTGGCAGTAGTGGGAAACTGTCAGGGGAGGGGGGTAGGATAGGCAATTGAGGGAAACTGCTAGGGGAGGGAGGGGCATACCTCGTCAACAAGGGTACCTGCATAATCAGTGTTTGTATGCCTAACCTTGAATTGTACCCCACATCTTTATAATAAAAAAAAGAAAACATAAAAAAAGAAAAATACCAACTAAGGAGAGACATACTGTTCACTAAGTAGACATTCCCAATTTTAAAAAAGTCAACTAAAGAGAGACAATTGAGTGAGCTATAAAGAAATAATCTCCAGACTGGTTTTATACTTTTCTTCTACAATATCTGTTGCCAAATGTGAGAGCGTCTCATGTCTCAAGAATTTTATGATAGCTAAGTTGTTACATATTAAGGCCACAAAATATATTTTCAGACATGCAGGTATTCCAAAAATAAATTGTTATAAAGAATTACTAAAAAGAATACTTAAGGGAGAAGTAGATCAAAATTAAGAACTCAAGAATTGTGAAGATCTAACATAAAAGAACAATGATGACATGAAGCCATTCAAAATATAATTTTGTTAATAATTATTTTAATCCAAACAATTTTTAAAACCTAATCCAGTTATAAAATGGAATAAAATGTTAAAAATTACTATTAAAAGAGAAAATATTCGATGCAAAAGATACTAGATAAGCATAAGCACCTGCGTGAAATTTCAGGTGGTATTAACAAATACTAAAATTTTGGGGATGTGTACCATTAGTAACATGTATCGTCTTATATGAAAGGATCAAAATATAAATTCTTTCTCTCCTATCTTTTAAAATTAAAAATAAAATATATAACTTCATGCATGATACACAGTAGAAACTCAATAATTATTTGTTGCTTGAATAAGAGTCAAACATTACCATGTTTGACTCTTCACAAAATGGAATAAAATGTTAAAAATCACTATTAAAAGAGAAAATATGTGTTGTGAAAGACATAATTGTGATAATCTTACTTCTTGGAATTGGTTTACAAGAAAAATTCAACCGTTTTAAAAACTGCACCTACCTGAAATAAAATAAAAAATAATTAAATTTTAGTAGGATATCAGCAAAATGTGTTTTAAATCCCCCAAATATAAGGAAACGTTAAAATAAGCAGTACTGTTAATAGTATTGAGACCATAACACTTTCTTTTAGCTTTGAGAGATAATGTGAAAAGATATAAAAGTAGGCATATTAATGATTTAAGTAACAAATTAATGAGTTTGAACTAATAAAGATAAAATTTTGTACTATGTATACTATGTATATCTTTTATTTCTAGTGAATTTGCTTCCAATATACTAAAATGCACTGAAAGCTAAAATAATTAAAACAATATAATGTATATACTAGAAAAGATTATATATATTTTTAGAAATATAACATTAACTGATATAAAGTTACAATAACAATGCAATAGGAATCAGTGCGTCAATGTTACATAATTTTTATAAAATGGACTATTTTGGGAAGAAGCATTTGCCTTATAACCTATAGCCAATTAGATTTGAAAAAGAAACCAAGAGAAAATACCTAAAAGAAAATATTCATGAATGTTTACTCCCTGCCTGAGAAGGATTTTGTATGCCTTAGCAATGACAAAGTAGCATCTAAGAATCCTGTTGTAACTGTCTTTTAAAACTAACTCATGGTTATCTGTGTATTGTAATTCAGTATGAAAATCTAGCAAATGACAAACTGAGTATTGCATTTGCTACATATATAATTTGTAATATTATATTTATAATATATTTATACACATAATTGTGTTATATTTTATTTATATTACAAATGTAAGTTGTAAATCACATTCATTTTAATTACCTTAAATATAAGGATCTCCAATGAATAATTAAGACAAATTTAAAGTCCTGATTTTTTAAAACAGGTAAGTCATGAACAATTTACAAATTATGAAATATAAATATAAATATGCAAAAATGTTCAACCTCTTGATTATTCAAATTAAAGCAAATTGAAAAAAGATATGATATTTTTATTCATTAAATTAGAAAGAATGTCTTTTAAAATTGAATAATTGATGCTGAGGTGGGTATGGTGAAACCCATGGTCTTAGGCTTTGCTCATAGCGAAGTAAATGAATGCAGCATTTCTAGAGAGTAATTTGGCACCAGATTTCAAAAGTCTTTAAGAATTTCATGTTGTTTCACCCAGTAACTCTATCTTAATTAAAGCTGCAGACAAATATTCATGAAGAATGTTCATTATATAATTTTTATGTAAATGTGCATAAGTTATATATTCAGAAAGAAAAGGCATTTCCCCAAAAAAGGAAACAGAGAAAAAAAGAATGGTGGACTTAGAAAAAAATGGAGAATTGTATTGACATAGAGTGACTATTTTGTGTTGGGGAAAACACTTGTGTTTTTCTAGGGTAGAAATGAATTGACCAGTTCTGGGATCAAGTTATAGGATGAGCTGTCACAAATAAAATGTATTTGATTATTTTCGAGTCCCTTAAAAGAAGCAATCTTTTATTCAGAAACTCAAAGTGAGACTAAAAATGGCAAGTAGCCAGGAATTGAAAGTAGTGTTGATTCATCTCAGAAGCATCGCCCATAATCAAGGTCTTCTGAAGCCTAGAGACAAAGGTGAATAAGTAGCAGGGGCAGCTGGTGAGCCAAGATTCATGAACACAGAAATCTTCCTTGTGACTTACCTCCCTTAGATATAGTTATTGGTGAGCATTTGTCATCACCTCACCTATGCACTGGTGCCCAGGGATTGTATGTTGTAGGCAGAGCTACAATAGGAAATATTCACATAGTAACTTAGACTTTGGGCTGTAGAGACAGATAGACAAGAGTTCAAATGCAAGCTTTTGCAACTTTATTTATTTTTTTGAGTTGGAATCTCACTCCGTCGCCCAGACTGGAGTGCAGTGGCCGCTCCCGGCTACCGCAGCCTCGACCTGCTGGG